>NC_086372.1:38054-127638 GCF_036324505.1 Eleginops maclovinus
ACAGGTACACCTGAGACTACAGGTACTTCATTAACAACAGGTACACATCAGACTACAGGTACTTCATTAACAACAGGTACACATCAGACTACAGGTACGTCATTAACAACAGGTACACATCAGACTACAGGTACTTCATTAACAACAGGTACACATCAGACTACAGGTACGTCATTAACAACAGGTACACATCAGACTACAGGTACGTCATTAACAACAGGTACACATCAGACTACAGGTACGTCATTAACAACAGGTACACATCAGACTACAGGTACGTCATTAACAACAGGTACACCTGAGACTACAGGTACTTCATTAACAACAGGTACACCTGAGACTACAGGTACTTCATTAACAACAGGTACACATCAGACTACAGGTACTTCATTAACAACAGGTACACATCAGACTACAGGTACGTCATTAACAACAGGTACACATCAGACTACAGGTACGTCATTAACAACAACTACACATCAGACTACAGGTACGTCATTAACAACAGGTACACCTGAGACTACAGGTACTTCATTAACAACAGGTACACATCAGACTACAGGTACGTCATTAACAACAGGTACACCTGAGACTACAGGTACGTCATTAACAACAGGTACACCTGAGACTACAGGTACTTCATTAACAACAGGTACACCTGAGACTACAGGTACTTCATTAACAACAGGTACACATCAGGCTACAGGTACGTCATTAACAACAGGTACACATCAGACTACAGGTACGTCATTAACAACAGGTACACCTGAGACTACAGGTACGTCATTAACAACAGGTACACATCAGACTACAGGTACGTCATTAACAACAGGTACACCTGAGACTACAGGTACGTCATTAACAACAGGTACACATCAGACTACAGGTACGTCATTAACAACAGGTACACATCAGACTACAGGTACGTCATTAACAACAGGTACACCTGAGACTACAGGTACGTCATTAACAACAGGTACACATCAGACTACAGGTACGTCATTAACAACAGGTACACCTGAGACTACAGGTACTTCATTAACAACAGGTACACATCAGACTACAGGTACGTCATTAACAACAGGTACACATCAGACTACAGGTACGTCATTAACAACAGGTACACATCAGACTACAGGTACGTCATTAACAACAGGTACACCTGAGACTACAGGTACTTCATTAACAACAGGTACACCTGAGACTACAGGTACGTCATTAACAACAGGTACACCTGAGACTACAGGTACGTCATTAACAACAGGTACACATCAGACTACAGGTACGTCATTAACAACAGGTACACCTGAGACTACAGGTACTTCATTAACAACAGGTACACCTGAGACTACAGGTACTTCATTAACAACAGGTACACATCAGGCTACAGGTACGTCATTAACAACAGGTACACATCAGACTACAGGTACGTCATTAACAACAGGTACACCTGAGACTACAGGTACGTCATTAACAACAGGTACACATCAGACTACAGGTACGTCATTAACAACAGGTACACCTGAGACTACAGGTACGTCATTAACAACAGGTACACATCAGACTACAGGTACGTCATTAACAACAGGTACACATCAGACTACAGGTACGTCATTAACAACAGGTACACCTGAGACTACAGGTACGTCATTAACAACAGGTACACATCAGACTACAGGTACTTCATTAACAACAGGTACACCTGAGACTACAGGTACGTCATTAACAACAGGTACACATCAGACTACAGGTACGTCATTAACAACAGGTACACCTGAGACTACAGGTACGTCATTAACAACAGGTACACATCAGACTACAGGTACGTCATTAACAACAGGTACACCTGAGACTACAGGTACGTCATTAACAACAGGTACACATCAGACTACAGGTACTTCATTAACAACAGGTACACATCAGACTACAGGTACGTCATTAACAACAGGTACACCTGAGACTACAGGTACGTCATTAACAACAACTACACATCAGATTACAGGTACGTCATTAACAACAGGTACACCTGAGACTACAGGTACGTCATTAACAACAACTACACATCAGACTACAGGTACTTCATTAACAACAGGTACACATCAGACTACAGGTACGTCATTAACAACAGGTACACATCAGACTACAGGTACGTCATTAACAACAGGTACACCTGAGACTACAGGTACGTCATTAACAACAGGTACACATCAGACTACAGGTACTTCATTAACAACAGGTACACCTGAGACTACAGGTACGTCATTAACAACAACTACACATCAGATTACAGGTACGTCATTAACAACAGGTACACCTGAGACTACAGGTACGTCATTAACAACAACTACACATCAGACTACAGGTACGTCATTAACAACAGGTACACCTGAGACTACAGGTACGTCATTAACAACAGGTACACATCAGACTACAGGTACGTCATTAACAACAGGTACACCTGAGACTACAGGTACTTCATTAACAACAGGTACACATCAGACTACAGGTACGTCATTAACAACAGGTACACCTGAGACTACAGGTACGTCATTAACAACAGGTACACATCAGACTACAGGTACTTCATTAACAACAGGTACACATCAGACTACAGGTACGTCATTAACAACAGGTACACATCAGACTACAGGTACTTCATTAACAACAGGTACACCTGAGACTACAGGTACGTCATTAACAACAGGTACACCTGAGACTACAGGTACGTCATTAACAACAACTACACATCAGACTACAGGTACGTCATTAACAACAGGTACACATCAGACTACAGGTACGTCATTAACAACAGGTACACATCAGACTACAGGTACGTCATTAACAACAGGTACACCTGAGACTACAGGTACGTCATTAACAACAGGTACACATCAGACTACAGGTACGTCATTAACAACAGGTACACCTGAGACTACAGGTACGTCATTAACAACAGGTACACATCAGACTACAGGTACGTCATTAACAACAGGTACACATCAGACTACAGGTACGTCATTAACAACAGGTACACCTGAGACTACAGGTACGTCATTAACAACAGGTACACATGAGACTACAGGTACGTCATTAACAACAGGTACACATCAGACTACAGGTACGTCATTAACAACAGGTACACATCAGACTACAGGTACGTCATTAACAACAGGTACACCTGAGACTACAGGTACGTCATTAACAACAGGTACACATCAGACTACAGGTACGTCATTAACAACAGGTACACATCAGACTACAGGTACGTCATTAACAACAGGTTCACATCAGACTACAGGTACGTCATTAACAACAGGTACACATCAGACTACAGGTACGTCATTAACAACAGGTACACATCAGACTACAGGTACGTCATTAACAACAGGTACACATCAGACTACAGGTACGTCATTAACAACAGGTACACATCAGACTACAGGTACGTCATTAACAACAGGTTCACATCAGACTACAGGTACGTCATTAACAACAGGTACACATCAGACTACAGGTGTAACACCTGGGAGAAACCACAGGTACACCTGTTCAGCATATTATCTAACCAGGTGTAAACCTGAGGCTCTGACTGACCGGTCTCAGGGTCGATTTTGATGACTCGTCCTCCGTTATAAATCGCCACCCAGAGACAACCATCAGCGTCCAACGTCATCCCGTCAGGAAGACCCTCCCCCTCCGCCAGGTGGTACACCACACGCCGGTTACCTGTGCGACATGGGTACATGATAAGTACATGTTTACTGCAGCAAAAGTACATGTTTACTGCAGTATAAGTACATGTTTACTGCAGCAAAAGTACATGTTTACTGCAGCAAAAGTACATGTTTACTGCAGCAAAAGTACATGTTTACTGCAGTATAAGTACATGTTTACTGCAGTATAAGTACATGTTTACTGCAGCAAAAGTACATGTTTACTGCAGCATAAGTACATGTTTACTGCAGTATAAGTACATGTTTACTGCTGTATAACTACATGTTTACTGCAGCAAAAGTACATGTTTACTGCTGTATAAGTACATGTTTACTGCAGTATAAGTACATGTTTACTGCAGTATAAGTACATGTTTACTGCAGTATAAGTACATGTTTACTGCAGTATAAGTACATGTTTACTGCAGTATAAGTACATGTTTACTGCAGCAAAACTACATGTTTACTGCTGTATAAGTACATGTTTACTGCAGTATAAGTACATGTTTACTGCAGTATAAGTACATGTTTACTGCAGTATAAGTACATGTTTACGGCAGTATAAGTACATGTTTACTGCAGTATAAGTACATGTTTACTGCAGTATAAGTACATGTTTACTGCAGTATAAGTACATGTTTACTGCTGTATAACTACATGTTTACTGCAGCAAAAGTACATGTTTACTGCAGTATAAGTACATGTTTACTGCAGTATAAGTACATGTTTACTGCAGTATAACTACATGTTTACTGCAGTATAAGTACATGTTTACTGCAGTATAAGTACATGTTTACTGCTGTATAACTACATGTTTACTGCAGTATAACTACATGTTTACTGCAGTATAAGTACATGTTTACTGCAGTATAAGTACATGTTTACTGCAGCAAAAGTACATGTTTACTGCAGTATAAGTACATGTTTACTGCAGTATAAGTACATGTTTACTGCAGCAAAAGTACATGTTTACTGCAGTATAAGTACATGTTTACGGCAGTATAAGTACATGTTTACTGCAGTATAAGTACATGTTTACTGCTGTATAACTACATGTTTACTGCAGTATAACTACATGTTTACTGCAGTATAAGTACATGTTTACTGCAGTATAAGTACATGTTTACTGCAGTATAAGTACATGTTTAATGCTGTATAACTACATGTTTACTGCAGTATAAGTACATGTTTACTGCTGTATAACTACATGTTTACTGCAGTATAAGTACATGTTTACTGCAGTATAAGTACATGTTTACTGCTGTATAACTACATGTTTACTGCAGTATAAGTACATGTTTAATGCAGTATAACTACATGTTTACTGCAGCATAACTACATGTTTACTGCAGTATAAGTACATGTTTACTGCTGTATAACTACATGTTTACTGCAGTATAAGTACATGTTTACTGCTGTATAACTACATGTTTACTGCAGTATAAGTACATGTTTAATGCAGTATAAGTACATGTTTACTGCAGCATAACTACATGTTTACTGCAGTATAAGTACATGTTTACTGCTGTATAACTACATGTTTACTGCAGTATAAGTACATGTTTACTGCTGTATAACTACATGTTTACTGCAGTATAAGTACATGTTTACTGCAGTATAACTACATGTTTACTGCAGTATAAGTACATGTTTACTGCAGTATAACTACATGTTTACTGCAGTATAAGTACATGTTTACGGCAGTATAAGTACATGTTTACTGCAGTATAAGTACATGTTTACTGCAGTATAAGTACATGTTTACTGCAGTATAAGTACATGTTTACGGCAGTATAAGTACATGTTTACTGCAGCAAAAGTACATGTTTACTGCAGTATAAGTACATGTTTACTGCAGTATAAGTACATGTTTACGGCAGTATAAGTACATGTTTACTGCAGTACAAGTATATGATGATAAATACACACATACCGAGACGTCCAGAGTCTGTGTCGTAGTCGAAGGCGACGACGGTCAGAGACAAACTGTCGATGTAAAAAAAGGTTTTCTGATCCAGAGACCAGTCCATCCCATTAGAAATGTCCAGCTTAGAGACAGACAGGTACAGAGAGACACAAAGGTGAAGAGAGGTCAGTGGTGAATTACAGAAGTGTGTTAATGAGCAATTACAGTTGAGGTCACCTGTGTCAGGTGTTTGGTCACAGAGAGGTCAGAGGTCACAGAGAATAGAGACCCTTGTTGTCTCTGAATCTCCGCCGGTCGCTCCTCCCTCGCCATCGTACCTGAGACATGACATACAACGGAACTGTTGCTAGGCAGAGACCCGGTCAGAATATTTCTTCAGACTAGTCCAGGGGTGGCCAACCAGTCAGAGACGAAGAGACACTTATTTGACTGTGTTACTGCAAAGAGCCACATCATACACACATCGTGGCTGCATGTCCCCCCACTTCTCTCTTGCCCTTTCTCTTTTGCTCTCACCCTTTCTGTGTGCTCCAGGGGCATAGCTAGTTTTGAAGTTTGAGTGGGGTGGACTTCACATCCTCTAGGGGGGTCCGGGGGCATGCTTCCCCGGGCAGAGGTTTAAAAACACTTTAAAGCGAGGTGCATGCTTCTGGTGCACTTTGAGAGCAACATGAAGAGGCTACACAACAGAACTGTGTGGTCTTGATAAGGGGAGGGGGCACAACCCTCAACACTAATGTGAGACATAAAAATATATACATTTTTCTTTTCAATTTCAAAATGTTCATTTGGGTGGGATTTATTTTTTTAGGTGGGCTGAAGTTCACCTAAAATAGGTATAGCTACGCCACTGGTGTGCTCCCTCACTCTCTTCCTCTGTGCCCCTCTCTGTCTCTCACACATAGAAAATTAAAATCTAAAACTGTACAATAATTGACACACAGTCACACACACTCAAAGACACACACTCAAATAGAGACACACTCAAATAGAGACACACTCTGTCACACAGACAGACACACACACCTCTGCTCAGCCAGATTTCTTGTAAATGTCACACACCATGATATTGACAGAAAGTATTAAGTCCAGAGGCCAGTTATTTTCAGCCATTAAGAGTGTGTGCACTGCCTCACACACACTCTCACTTCATCATGTGAAAACTACTGTTATATCTCAACACAGGGAGCCCAGCAGAGTGAGCCCAGCAGAGTGAGCCCAGCAGAGTGAGCCCAGCAGAGTGAGCCCAGCAGAGTGAGCCCAGCAGAGTGAGCTCAACATAGTGAGCCCAGCAGAGTGAGCCCAGCAGAGTGAGCCCAACATGGTGAGCCCAGCAGAGTGAGCCCAACATGGTGAGCCCAGCATGGTGAGCCCAGCAGAGTGAGCCCAGCAGAGTGAGCCCAGCATAGTGAGCCCAGCATGGTGAGCCCAGCAGAGTGAGCCCAACATAGTGTGCCCAGCAGAGTGAGCCCAGCAGAGTGAGCCCAGCATGGTGAACCCAACATGGTGAACCCAACATGGTGAGCCCAGCATAGTGAGCCCAGCAGAGTGAGCCCAGCAGAGTGAGCCCAACATGGTGAGCCCAGCATAGTGAGCCCAGCATAGTGAGCCCAGCATGGTGAGCCCAGCAGAGTGAGCCCAACATAGTGTGCCCAGCAGAGTGAGCCCAGCAGAGTGAGCCCAACATAGTGAGCCCAGCAGAGTGAGCCCAGCAGAGTGAGCCCAGCATGGTGAACCCAACATGGTGAGCCCAGCATGGTGAGCCCAGCAGAGTGAGCCCAACATAGTGAGCCCAGCAGAGTGAGCCCAACATAGTGAGCCCAGCAGAGTGAGCCCAACATAGTGAGCCCAGCAGAGTGAGCCCAACATAGTGAGCCCAGCATAGTGAGCCCAGCAGAGTGAGCCCAACATGGTGAGCCCAGCAGAGTGAGCCCAGCAGAGTAAGCCCAACATAGTGAGCCCAACATGGTGAGCCCAGCAGAGTGAGCCCAGCAGGGTGAGCCCAGCAGGGTGAGCCCAACATGGTGAGCCCAGCAGAGTGAGCCCAACATAGTGAGCCCAGCAGAGTGAGCCCAACATAGTGAGCCCAGCAGAGTGAGCCCAGCAGAGTGAGCCCAACATAGTGAGCCCAGCAGAGTGAGCCCAGCAGAGTGAGCCCAACATAGTGAGCCCAGCATAGTGAGCCCAACATAGTGAGCCCAGCAGAGTGAGCCCAACATGGTGAGCCCAGCAGAGCCCACATGGTGAGCCCCAGTGAGCCCAGCAGAGTAAGCCCAGCAGAGTGAGCCCAACATGGCGAGCCCAACATAGTGAACCCAACATGGTGAGCCCAGCAGAGTGAGCCCAGCATGGTGAGCCCAACATAGTGAGCCCAGCAGAGTGAGCCCAACATGGTGAGCCCAACATAGTGAGCCTAGCAGAGTGAGCCCAGCATAGTGAGCCCAGCAGAGTGAGCCCAGCATGGTGAGCCCAGCATGGTGAGCCCAGCAGAGTGAGCCCAGCATAGTGAGCCCAGCAGAGTGAGCCCAGCATAGTGAGCCCAGCATGGTGAGCCCAGCAGAGTGAGCCCAGCATAGTGAGCCCAGCATGGTGAGCCCAGCAGAGTGAGCCCAGCATAGTGAGCCCAGCAGAGTGAGCCCAGCATGGTGAGCCCAGCATGGTGAGCCCAGCAGAGTGAGCCCAGCAGAGTGAGCCCAGCAGAGTGAGCCCAGCATGGTGAGCCCAGCATGGTGAGCCCAGCAGAGTGAGCCCAGCAGAGTGAGCCCAGCAGGGTGAGCCCAGCATGGTGAACCCAGCAGAGTGAGCCCAACATGGTGAGCCCAGCAGAGTGAGCCCAGCAGGGTGAGCCCAGCAGAGTGAGCCCAGCAGGGTGAGCCCAACATGGTGAGCCCAGCAGAGTGAGCCCAACATAGTGAGCCCAGCAGAGTGAGCCCAACATAGTGAGCTCAACATAGTGAGCCCAGCAGAGTGAGCCCAACATGGTGAGCCCAGCAGAGTGAGCCCAACATAGTGAGCCCAGCAGAGTGAGCCCAACATGGCGAGCCCAACATAGTGAACCCAACATGGTGAGCCCAGCAGAGTGAGCCCAGCATGGTGAGCCCAACATAGTGAGCCCAGCAGAGTGAGCCCAACATGGTGAGCCCAACATAGTGAGCCTAGCAGAGTGAGCCCAGCAGAGTGAGCCCAGCAGAGTGAGCCCAGCAGAGTGAGCCCAGCATGGTGAGCCCAGCATGGTGAGCCCAGCAGAGTGAGCCCAGCAGAGTGAGCCCAGCAGAGTGAGCCCAGCATGGTGAGCCCAGCATGGTGAGCCCAGCAGAGTGAGCCCAGCAGAGTGAGCCCAACATGGTGAGCCCAACATAGTGAGCCCAACATGGCGAGCCCAACATAGTGAACCCAACATGGTGAGCCCAGCAGAGTGAGCCCAGCAGACTGAGCCCAGCAGACTGAGCCCAACATGGTGAGCCCAACATAGTGAGCCTAGCAGAGTGAGCCCAGCAGAGTGAGCCCAGCAGAGTGAGCCCAACATGGTGAGCCCAACATAGTGAGCCTAGCAGAGTGAGCCCAGCAGAGTGAGCCCAGCAGAGTGAGCCCAGCAGAGTGAGCCCAGCAGAGTGAGCCCAGCAGAGTGAGCCCAGCATGGTGAGCCCAGCATGGTGAGCCCAGCATGGTGAGCCCAGCATGGTGAGCCCAGCAGAGTGAGCCCAGCAGAGTGAGCCCAGCATGGTGAGCCCAACATAGTTACTTTCTTATTGGACACCAGCTCGGATAGGTAAAGGTGGACCGACCTGCTAGCAGGCGTCCTCTGGGATCCACCTTCCCGTCGTTCAGACGGTTGTTAGGTTTGTCCTCGTCCACCTCCACCAGTGATGTCATCATCTGAGTCGACCAATCAACAGCAACGATGCTGCGACCCACGCCTGCCACATAACCCCCGGAGCGGCGAGGAACCACGAAGCCTACTGAGTCCTCTGAGGAGAATCAATAAATAATATCCGTAATATTATTATCATAAACAATGACCTCTGGGTGATTGCTGCGTGTTGATTGGCTCACCTGTCTCAACAGCCTCGCTTTGATTGGTCGAGGGGTTCCAGCGGTGGATTTTTTGCCCGGCGATATCGACAAACATTAGCGTCTGCTGGGAGTCCTCCCACAGCGGCCCTTCTCCAATCATAGCGCCTGTCTTTAACACACACTCCACTTTAACCGATGACATCATCAGACTGCACCAATCACTAAAGAGGACCACGGAATCTACAGGAAGACAAAAACAGTGTAGTGTAGAGTGTTTATACAAACACATGCTGCAGCTGTAAATAAACAACAAAGAGTTAATGTTTGTATTTTAATATTCTTCCCTGGCTAAGGCATTAAACCTTCAAAATAAAATGATGGTAGTGTATTAATGTGGACAAAGTGCATCAGGACAGTAAATGGGTTACAAATTAAACTGGGTCAGTTAAAGAGTAACTGAAGTGACTCAGCACTCCAAGAGCTTTCTGCTGCTGCCTTGCTTATTGGCTCATTACTCACTTCTGGAATAAAACTACACCCTGTATCTGAGAAGAAACACTGTTCTGAAACCTTCGGCTCACACTACACAGTTATACTGAATGTGAGGCAAGTCCAGATTAGAAACACATCCGGTCCAGAGTGTCTGAGAGGAGTTTGGTTTACACACACTCACCTGCTGCAGGACACATACTTTACACACTCACCTGCTGCAGGACACATACTTTACACACTCACCTGCTGCAGGACACATACTTTACACACACTCACCTGCTGCAGGACACATACTTTACACACACTCACCTGCTGCAGGACACATACTTTACACACACTCACCTGCTGCAGGACACATACTTTACACACACTCACCTGCTGCAGGACACATACTTTACACACACTCACCTGCTGCAGGACACATACTTTACACACACTCACCTGCTGCAGGACACATACTTTACACACACTCACCTGCTGCAGGACACATACTTTACACACACTCACCTGCTGCAGGACACATACTTTACACACACTCACCTGCTGCAGGACACATACTTTACACACACTCACCTGCTGCAGGACACATACTTTACACACACTCACCTGCTGCAGGACACATACTTTACACACACTCACCTGCTGCAGGACACATACTTTACACACACTCACCTGCTGCAGGACACATACTTTACACACACTCACCTGCTGCAGGACACATACTTTACACACACTCACCTGCTGCAGGACACATACTTTACACACACTCACCTGCTGCAGGAACTCTTTAAACAAACTTCCGAATTTTCTCTTTTAGCTCCGCTCCGCTCCCCACAACCAGTTGACCCCTAACCAGACAGGAAGTACCACCCCACCAAAATAAAATGTAAATAAATAATCTTCAGTTGATGTTCGATGTCACATGTTAATTTACATCCCCTTAATGTGTCTGACATAATGAAAGTAAACCAATACATATATAAATGTTACTCATTTTATTTATTGTTCTTGTTTATTGTGTTTACAGTGAGAAGTTACTCAGGCAGAATATAACAAATAAAATGTAAAGATAAATCACAATAACACATCCTGTAGTTATCTTGGATCACAGAAGAAGAACCTCTTCCTGGTCCTCTTCTTCTCTTTAATATTCACGCTGAAGTCAAAGTACAAGGATCACTTTGTGGCAGGCCGCCTGCTGTCTGTGTGACGGAGGATCACTTTGTGGCAGGCCGCCTGCTGTCTGTGTGACGGAGGATCACTTTGTGGCAGAAGGCCGCCTGCTGTCTGTGTGACGGAGGATCACTTTGTGGCAGAAGGCCGCCTGCTGTCGGTGTGACGGAGGATCACTTTGTGGCAGGCCGCCTGCTGTCTGTGTGACGGAGGATCACTTTGTGGCAGAGGCCGCCTGCTGTCGGTGTGACGGAGGATCACTTTGTGGCAGAAGGCCGCCTGCTGTCTGTGTGACGGAGGATCACTTTGTGGCAGAGGCCGCCTGCTGTCTGTGTGACGGAGGATCACTTTGTGGCAGAGGGCCGCCTGCTGTCGGTGTGACGGAGGATCACTTTGTGGCAGAAGGCCGCCTGCTGTCTGTGTGACGGAGGATCACTTTGTGGCAGAAGGCCGCCTGCTGTCTGTGTGACGGAGGATCACTTTGTGGCAGAAGGCCGCCTGCTGTCGGTGTGACGGAGGATCACTTTGTGGCAGGCCGCCTGCTGTCTGTGTGACGGAGGATCACTTTGTGGCAGAAGGCCGCCTGCTGTCTGTGTGACGGAGGATCACTTTGTGGCAGAAGGCCGCCTGCTGTCTGTGTGATGGAGGATCACTTTGTGGCAGAAGGCCGCCTGCTGTCTGTGTGACGGAGGATCACTTTGTGGCAGAAGGCCGCCTGCTGTCTGTGTGACGGAGGATCACTTTGTGGCAGAAGGCCGCCTGCTGTCTGTGTGACGGAGGATCACTTTGTGGCAGAAGGCCGCCTGCTGTCGGTGTGACGGAGGATCACTTTGTGGCAGAAGGCCGCCTGCTGTCGGTGTGACGGAGGATCACTTTGTGGCAGAAGGCCGCCTGCTGTCTGTGTGACGGAGGATCACTTTGTGGCAGAAGGCCGCCTGCTGTCGGTGTGACGGAGGATCACTTTGTGGCAGGCCGCCTGCTGTCTGTGTGACGGAGGATCACTTTGTGGCAGAAGGCCGCCTGCTGTCTGTGTGACGGAGGATCACTTTGTGGCAGAAGGCCGCCTGCTGTCTGTGTGATGGAGGATCACTTTGTGGCAGAAGGCCGCCTGCTGTCTGTGTGACGGAGGATCACTTTGTGGCAGAAGGCCGCCTGCTGTCTGTGTGACGGAGGATCACTTTGTGGCAGAAGGCCGCCTGCTGTCTGTGTGACGGAGGATCACTTTGTGGCAGAAGGCCGCCTGCTGTCGGTGTGACGGAGGATCACTTTGTGGCAGGCCGCCTGCTGTCTGTGTGACGGAGGATCACTTTGTGGCAGAAGGCCGCCTGCTGTCTGTGTGATGGAGGATCACTTTGTGGCAGAAGGCCGCCTGCTGTCTGTGTGATGGAGGATCACTTTGTGGCAGAAGGCCGCCTGCTGTCTGTGTTATGGAGGATCACTTTGTGGCAAGCCGCCTGCTGTCTGTATGATGGAGGATCACTTTGTGGCAGGCCGCCTGCTGTCTGTATGATGGAGGATCACTTTGTGGCAGGCCGCCTGCTGTCTGTGTGATGGAGGATCACTTTTTGCCGGCGGTGGCTGCACGGCTCAGCCGGTCGATGACCAGCCGGTCGGAGGCGGAGCATCGAGAGAGAACCGTGGCCATCTCCGACTCGTTCTTTCGCTCGATAGCAGCATCGGCCGCGCCCTCCAGGTCGCTGCAGGAGAGAAGAAGAGTCCCTGATGATGTCAGCTGATGATGTCACGCATTACGTCACTGACTTTGTCACAGTCTTACCTTACAGCCAGATGTGCTCTGACCTTCTGCTCCAGTGTTACCTTGGAGACGTACTTCTTGGCTTCATACTTGTTGTTGCTCTTCATGCATATGTCCACAAAAGCCTGAGGAGAGAAACACAGGTCCAGGGAGACACTCTCCTTATATTATGTCCATTATCACCAGATTATTATAATGCAATATTAATTTGACAGGCTGGGCCGGACTTCCTCTCACCAGGTAGCCAATAGGAGACTTCTTGCTCTTGGAGAACTTCTCTAGCTCCTCCCACTCCTCTTTCTCCACCAGAGACTTCACTTTCAGCCACCAATACCTGAGAGACAGGGGGACACATCAGCCAATCACAGCACAGGAAGCTGTTAGTATGTAAACAGCATCACAAAGTCAGCCAATCACAGCACAGTAAGCAGTCTCACCTCTTGTCAGGAACTCTGAAGTCTCTGTAGAGCTGCTCCGCCTGTTTGTGGAGACCTAGAGCCAGCAGAGCCTCCAAGGTGGCCTGGAAACAAAGGAAACGGTTAGCCCCGCCCCTTTATTTAACAATGGCCCCGCACCTTTATACCTGTGGCCCACCCCGTTACCTGTACAGATAGTCCCAGAAGCCCTGCTCCTTTCTCGTCGTCCAATTTGCGTTGGAATCTCAGAAGACGCATCTCGTCCTCTGTTGCCTGAAACATAAAAACATGTTCAATCAGTCTTTACAGGTGAGGAATGAGTCTTACCCTAACCCTCTTTACAGGTGAGGAATGAGTCTTACCCTAACCCTCTTTACAGGTGAGGAATGAGTCTTACCCTAACCCTCTTTACAGGTGAGGAATGAGTCTTACCCTAACCCTCTTTACAGGTGAGGAATGAGTCTTACCCTAACCCTCTTTACAGGTGAGGAATGAGTCTTACCCTAACCCTATTTACAGGTGAGGAATGAGTCTTACCCTAACCCTCTTTACAGGTGAGGAATGAGTCTTACCCTAACCCTCTTTACAGGTGAGGAATGAGTCTTACCCTAACCCTCTTTACAGGTGAGGAATGAGTCTTACCCTGACCCTCTTTCACAGGTGAGGAATGAGTCTTACCCTGACCCTCTTTACAGGTGAGGAATGAGTCTTACCCTGACCCTCTTCACAGGTGAGGAATGAGTCTTACCCTAACCCTCTTCACAGGTGAGGAATGAGTCTTACCCTGACCCTATTCACAGGTGAGGAATGAGTCTTACCCTAACCCTCTTCACAGGTGAGGAATGAGTCTTACCCTGACCCTCTTCACAGGTGAGGGAATGAGTCTTACCCTGACCCTCTTCACAGGTGGGGAATGAGTCTTACCCTGACCCTCTTCACAGGTGAGGAATGTGTCTTACCCTGACGCTCTTCACAGGTGTGGAATGAGTCTTACCCTAACCTCTTCACAGGTGAGGAATGTGTCTTACCCTAACCCTCTTCACAGGTGAGGAATGAGTCTTACCCTGACCCTCTTCACAGGTGAGGAATGAGTCTTACCCTAACCCTCTTCACAGGTGAGGAATGAGTCTTACCCTGACGCTCTTCACAGGTGAGGAATGAGTCTTACCCTAACCCTCTTCACAGGTGAGGAATGAGTCTTACCCTAACCCTCTTCACAGGTGAGGAATGAGTCTTACCCTGACGCTCTTCACAGGTGAGGAATGAGTCTTACCCTGACCCTCTTCACAGATGAGGAATGAGTCTTACCCTAACCCTCTTCACAGGTGAGGAATGAGTCTTACCCTGACGCTCTTCACAGGTGAGGAATGAGTCTTACCCTGACCCTCTTCACAGGTGAGGAATGAGTCTTACCCTGACCCTCTTCACAGGTGAGGACTGAATCTAACCCTAACCCTCACAGGTGAGGACTGAATCCAACCCTAACCCTCTTCACAGGTGAGGACTGAATCCAACCCTAACCCTCTTCACAGGTGAGGACTGAATCTAACCCTAACCTTCTTCACAGGTGAGGACTGAATCCAACCCTAACCCTCTTCACAGGTGAGGACTGAATCTAACCCTAACCTTCTTCACAGGTGAGGACTGAATCTAACCCTAACCTTCTTCACAGGTGAGGACTGAATCCAACCCTAACCTTCTTCACAGGTGAGGACTGAATCCAACCCTAACCTTCTTCACAGGTGAGGACTGAATCCAACCCTAACCCTCACAGGTGAGGACTGAATCTAACCCTAACCTTCTTCACAGGTGAGGACTGAATCCAACCCTAACCCTCTTCACAGGTGAGGACTGAATCTAACCCTAACCCTCTTCACAGGTGAGGACTGAATCCAACCCTAACCCTCTTCACAGGTGAGGACTGAATCTAACCCTAACCTTCTTCACAGGTGAGGACTGAATCTAACCCTAACCTTCTTCACAGGTGAGGACTGAATCCAACCCTAACCTTCTTCACAGGTGAGGACTGAATCCAACCCTAACCTTCTTCACAGGTGAGGACTGAATCCAACCCTAACCCTCACAGGTGAGGACTGAATCTAACCCTAACCTTCTTCACAGGTGAGGACTGAATCCAACCCTAACCTTCTTCACAGGTGAGGACTGAATCCAACCCTAACCTTCTTCACAGGTGAGGACTGAATCCAACCCTAACCCTCACAGGTGAGGACTGAATCCAACCCTAACCTTCTTCACAGGTGAGGACTGAATCCAACCCTAACCTTCTTCACAGGTGAGGACTGAATCCAACCCTAACCCTCACAGGTGAGGACTGAATCCAACCCTAACCTTCTTCACAGGTGAGGACTGAATCCAACCCTAACCCTCACAGGTGAGGATTGAATCCAACCCTAACCCTCTTCACAGGTGAGGACTGAATCCAACCCTAACCCTCTTCACAGGTGAGGACTGAATCCAACCCTAACCCTCTTCACAGGTGAGGACTGAATCCAACCCTAACCCTCTTTACAGGTGAGGACTGAATCCAACCCTAACCTTCTTCACAGGTGAGGACTGAATCCAACCCTAACCCTCTTCACAGGTGAGGACTGAATCCAACCCTAACCCTCTTCACAGGTGAGGACTGAATCCAACCCTAACCCTCTTCACAGGTGAGGACTGAATCCAACCCTAACCTTCTTCACAGGTGAGGACTGAATCCAACCCTAACCTTCTTCACAGGTGAGGACTGAATCCAACCCTAACCTTCTTCACAGGTGAGGACTGAATCCAACCCTAACCCTCACAGGTGAGGACTGAATCCAACCCTAACCCTCTTCACAGGTGAGGACTGAATCCAACCCTAACCCTCTTCACAGGTGAGGACTGAATCTAACCCTAACCTTCTTCACAGGTGAGGACTGAATCTAACCCTAACCCTCTTCACAGGTGAGGACTGAAACTAACCCTAACCTTCTTCACAGGTGAGGACTGAATCCAACCCTAACCTTCTTCACAGGTGAGGACTGAATCCAACCCTAACCCTCTTCACAGGTGAGGACTGAATCTAACCCTAACCTTCTTCACAGGTGAGGACTGAATCTAACCCTAACCCTCTTCACAGGTGAGGACTGAATCTAACCCTAACCCTCTTCACAGGTGAGGACTGAATCTAACCCTAACCTTCTTCACAGGTGAGGACTGAATCCAACCCTAACCCTCTTCACAGGTGAGGACTGAATCTAACCCTAACTGTTCTGGCTCTGCCAGCAGTTATTTTAGACTAAACGATGTGGAGACTTTTATTTTGATACTCGATGCACTGTAGCTACAGGAAGTAGGCAGAAAGCCAGAAGAAGAAATAGTAGACAGCATGGTTAAGAGCAGCACGGACGTTTATTATGCTTTTCCTGCATAGTTGTTCCTAGGCATTCTCTGTAAGTACATGTTGTTATGACATTTGTGCCTAAAACTAATTACATTAAGAATAATGCCTTATAATTTCCAGCCAGAGTTTTACAGTTTATTTGCCCTGCTAGCTTTGAATAGCCTTGTATTGCTCGCATCTGTCTGAGCCATTTATGTGTAACTCATATTGCCATATATTTACTGGTGTATGTACTGTGTGTATTTCAGTTTCACAATTTCCCATATAAAGAGTCATCTTCACCCTCGGTGTCCGGATCTCATTGTGGGAAGGTGTTTAGCTAGTTGGATAGCAGAATAAGGACATTCTGTGAGGCCATCATAGTGAAAAGAGAGACCTTCGAAGAGCTACTGATGACTGCATTGTCGTGCCGGAAGCCTGAACCAGTACAACAACTGCCACGTCACCAGTAAGGATTGAGGTAAAAAACATCCATAGCAGCCATGGACAGAAAAAGTGCATCAGTTAGATCTGCAGACTCTCATATGAGTAGAGCTTCATGTACAGTAGCACTGGCAGCAGCCACAGCACGTGCTAAAGCCCAAGCCGCACACACAAGAGCTGCCTATTCACGTGAAGAGATTGAATTAAAGATGGAAAAAGCCCGTCTAGAGGCAACACTCATCGCCTTAGAAAGGGAAAGAGAGGCAGAAGCCGCCACGGCGGAAGCTGTAGTAATGGAGGCTGTGGCCGTATACTTTGAAGATGAGTGCCGCAGTCGTGGACCAGAGTTATCGCCCAGGCAAAGTGCGGAACAGCGCACTGAGGATTATGTAGAGAGACACAGCCATCTCAGTGGCAGCTATCGTTCACCCGTAGATTTATGCTCACAGGACGAGCAAATGCCCCACAATCATAGCACATATGTATCTGTATGTGGAGATAAGGAAAGTAACACCCCAGCTCCTGACGACCACCACCTCGCAGATGGTGTCCCCCATGCGGACGAGGGTCGTGCGGGCAGACACAATTGCACTGAGCTCCTGGGTAGTCAGCCACAGCATACAGCCTTACCTGCTCACGCATCCCGGCACGCTGACCACGACCCACTCAGGCCAGGCTTACCTGCGCACGCATCCCGGCACACTGAGAACAACCCACTCAGACCAGGCTTACTTCCTCATACATCCAGGTGCGCTGATCGCAGCCCTCTCAGGTCAGGCTTACCTCCTCACACTTCTAGGTGCGCTGACCACAACCCACTGAGGTCAGGTTTACCTGCACACACATACAGGCATGCTGACCACAACCCACTCAGGTCAGGCTTACCTGCACACACATCGAGGTACGCTGACCACAGCCCCCTCAGGCCAGGCGTAATGGCTTACACACCCAGGTATAATGACCACAGCCCCACCAGACCCTGGGCTCCTCACCGCTCCAGTGACACAGCTACATTTGACTTGGCGAGGTACCTAGCACAAAGTCAGCTGGTGTCATCAGGACTCACCAGGTTTGATGATAAGCCAGAAAATTACTTATCCTGGAAAGGCTCATTCGTGAACACCATTGAAAGCCTAGACCTCAGAGCAGGAGAAGAGACAGATCTGCTAATAAGATGGCTAGGCCCAGAATCTGCAGAGCAAGCACGCCGCATTAGATCAGTGAACGTGAGAGATCAAGCAGCAGGGTTATGGCTCGTATGGGAGAGGTTAGAAGAGATGTATGGCTCGCCCGAAGCTATAGAGGGTGCACTTTTCAGGAAACTCGAACAATTTCCTAAAATATCCCACAAGGAGCCCCATAAACTCAGAGAGCTATCTGATTTGCTATTGGAGATTGAGTCTGCAAAGCGTGAGGGATACTTACCTGGCCTATCATATCTCGACACAGCAAGGGGTATAAACCCAATAGTGGAGAAACTGCCATATGGGCTGCAGGACAAGTGGGTAATGGAAGGCTCACGATACAAACAAGAATTTAGGGTTCCCTATCCTCCATTCCAATTCTTTCTAGAGTTCGTGCGCAAGCAGGCAAAGGCACGCAACGACCCAAGCTTTAGTTTTTCTCTCTCTAGTGCTGCAAACAGGACAGATAAGTTTAGTGAAACTCACAACAGCAGCCGCAGAACAGTCTCTGTGCACAAAACTGACATTGCCCACTCTAACCCCACGCTCACTGTCGAAGACCCAGAGAAGCAATGCCCTGTGCATCAAAAACCACACTCCCTGCAAAGGTGCCGCGGCTTCAGAGAAAAGCTAATGGATGAACGAATGAAAATATTAAAGGAGAATAACATTTGTTTTAAGTGCTGTGCGTCAAATAAGCATATGGCCCGAGACTGTGAGGCAGCAATCAAATGCACTGAGTGTTATAGCCATAGACACCCAACAGCGATGCACCCAGGCCCAGCTCCATGGGTCTCCAAGACCTCACCACCCCCATCAGAGAATGGCGGGGAGAGCTATGAAGCGCCAGAAACTGCAGTGGTTTCCAAATGCACGGAGGTATGCGGGGAAGGCTTCAATGGCAAGTCTTGCTCCAAGATATGCCTTGTGACGGTCTACCCAGCAGACAGCCGCAACAAGGGCAAGAGGATGTACGCCATGCTAGACGACCAGAGCAACAGGTCGCTGGCGCGCTCAGAGTTTTTTGACATCTTCAGTATGAGTGGGCCCACATACCCTTACACTCTGAAAACCTGCTCTGGTGTAGGTGAGGCGTCCGGTCGGCGAGCTACAGGGTTCGTCATTGAACCTGCGGATGGCGACATCAGCCTAACTCTACCCACGCTCCTGGAGTGCAATATGATCCCTAACAACAGAGAAGAAATACCAACTCCAGCTGCCGCACACAGCCACTCCCACCTAAGAGCTATCGCCAGTGAAATACCACAGATCGACATGAGTGCTGAGATCCTGCTACTGCTGGGCAGGGACATGCTGAGAGTGCACAAGGTGCGTAAACAGATCAATGGACCACATGACGCACCTTACGCACAGAGGCTAGACTTAGGGTGGGTGATAGTCGGCGATGTGTGCCTGGGCAGCACACATCGGCTTCCTGAGGTCACTAGTATGAAAACGTACATCCTTGAAAACGGCAGACCATGTCACCTCTTCGTGGAAATGAACCAACCTTAAGGTGAAGGAAGACTTCTTCCCTAACCCCAGCTGTAGCCAAGAGTCACACAGTTACAGGGGATAGTCTTACCCAAACCCAAGGAAGGAATGAAGTTAGCACCATCAAGTGAGGAAGATCTTCTAACCTTTGACATGGAGGAATGAAGTCTTACCAATTCTTAAACAGTGGGTGAGTCCGCTACCCTTTACAGCGTCGGAATGAGTCTTACCTACACCCCGTTAAGTGAGGAATGTTTCTGCCTCTCCAGCGTGAGGTGGCACCCGAACACTTCTTACGGGTTGAGGAATGAGCTTCCTCCTTGACAGGTGAGGAATGAGTCTCCCTAACACCACAGAGGAGGGAAGGTCTGACTTCCTGAACGCTATAAGATGTGGAGGGATTTAACCCACCCTTTCATTCAAGGGTGGAGTGTGGGAAGGATTTCGGCTTGACGGCGCATACTGGGACAGATGTGCTTGCCCTGACAGACTCTTACACTGAGGAAGTCACCCACTACCTTCCTGGCGAGGTCACAGACCCTTAATGAAATGTGTCCCTGACCGTCTCTCGTGACCATGAGTCTTCCCTAACCCCCAATTGTCGTCACCCTCTCCATGCTGAGGAAATCAGTCAATCCCTTACACCTTTGAAAGGTGGGAGAGTGTCTTACCCTGACGCTCTTCAACGCTGTGGAGAGTTCTTACAACCGTCTAGTAGAGGAATGTTGTCTACCTAACCCTCTTCAAGGTGGCAAACGAGACCAGACTCTTCAAGGGAGGAATGTTTACTCCCTCTTCAAGGAGAAAGGCTACCTGACGCACCATGAGTGGGATGGGGGTCGTTCCTTAACTTTCAAGTGAGGATGGTCTACCAAACCCCTTCACAGGTGAGGAATAAAGTTTGATTCAAAAGGGAAAACTCCCAGACCTCTTACAGAGAATAGTCTTCCTAATCCCCACAGAAATGTGAATTTAGTGTTTAGTAACTCCTAAGTACCAGCGGGAGAGTTTACTGGCTCTCCAGGTAATATTTAGACCTAAAGAGGTGGCAGACTTTCATTTGATACTGATCAACTAACCCCTACAGGTGTAGGAGAAACCCAACCCAAGTAGGCAAATATAACAGCATGGTTAAGGGACGGACGTGTTATTATACCTTTTCACGGTAGGATGAATCCAACTATCTCTTCAAGTGAGGATGACATCTAAACTAATCTACATTAAAGATGAATGCTTATAATTTTCCAGGTGAGGTTTCAACCATTTTTCACTGGACTGAATCCTATTGAACCTTGTTGCTCGCAGGTGACTGAATCCACCCTAACCCTCAAGTGGGGTGAACTCTATCCCTAATATTTACTGGTGTAGTAGTTGTATTCCAACCCAACCTTTCACATAGACGATCTACCCTTAACCCTCAGGTGCGGATCTATTCCACCCAACCCTCTTCACAGGGTAGAGAATGAATTTCTGAGCCCTAACCTTCTTCACAGGTGAGGACTGAATCTAACCCTAACCTTCTTCACAGGTGAGGACTGAATCCAACCCTAACCTTCTTCACAGGTGAGGACTGAATCCAACCCTAACCTTCTTCACAGGTGAGGACTGAATCCAACCCTAACCCTCACAGGTGAGGACTGAATCTAACCCTAACCTTCTTCACAGGTGAGGACTGAATCCAACCCTAACCTTCTTCACAGGTGAGGACTGAATCCAACCCTAACCTTCTTCACAGGTGAGGACTGAATCCAACCCTAACCCTCACAGGTGAGGACTGAATCCAACCCTAACCTTCTTCACAGGTGAGGACTGAATCCAACCCTAACCTTCTTCACAGGTGAGGACTGAATCCAACCCTAACCCTCACAGGTGAGGACTGAATCCAACCCTAACCTTCTTCACAGGTGAGGACTGAATCCAACCCTAACCCTCACAGGTGAGGATTGAATCCAACCCTAACCCTCACAGGTGAGGATTGAATCCAACCCTAACCCTCTTCACAGGTGAGGACTGAATCCAACCCTAACCCTCTTCACAGGTGAGGACTGAATCCAACCCTAACCCTCTTCACAGGTGAGGACTGAATCCAACCCTAACCCTCTTTACAGGTGAGGACTGAATCCAACCCTAACCTTCTTCACAGGTGAGGACTGAATCCAACCCTAACCCTCTTCACAGGTGAGGACTGAATCCAACCCTAACCCTCTTCACAGGTGAGGACTGAATCCAACCCTAACCCTCTTCACAGGTGAGGACTGAATCCAACCCTAACCTTCTTCACAGGTGAGGACTGAATCCAACCCTAACCTTCTTCACAGGTGAGGACTGAATCCAACCCTAACCTTCTTCACAGGTGAGGACTGAATCCAACCCTAACCCTCACAGGTGAGGACTGAATCCAACCCTAACCCTCTTCACAGGTGAGGACTGAATCCAACCCTAACCCTCTTCACAGGTGAGGACTGAATCTAACCCTAACCTTCTTCACAGGTGAGGACTGAATCTAACCCTAACCCTCTTCACAGGTGAGGACTGAAACTAACCCTAACCTTCTTCACAGGTGAGGACTGAATCCAACCCTAACCTTCTTCACAGGTGAGGACTGAATCCAACCCTAACCCTCTTCACAGGTGAGGACTGAATCTAACCCTAACCTTCTTCACAGGTGAGGACTGAATCTAACCCTAACCCTCTTCACAGGTGAGGACTGAATCTAACCCTAACCCTCTTCACAGGTGAGGACTGAATCTAACCCTAACCTTCTTCACAGGTGAGGACTGAATCCAACCCTAACCCTCTTCACAGGTGAGGACTGAATCCAACCCTAACCTTCACAGGTGAGGACTGAATCTAACCCTAACCCTCTTCACAGGTGAGGACTGAATCCAACCCTAACCCTCTTCACAGGTGAGGACTGAATCCAACCCTAACCTTCACAGGTGAGGACTGAATCTAACCCTAACCCTCTTCACAGGTGAGGACTGAATCCAACCCTAACCTTTAAAGTAATTATTGTCTTCTAAAAACATGTTAGATTCAGTCCTCACAGGTAATGGTACAGAGAGAGCAGGTAGATCATGTGACTTTATTTAAACACATCAGAGAGGATTACCTTTGCAGAGAAGTCATTCTTTGCCTTGTTGTACTCGTCCACAGCGCTCTGCAGGAGAGACAGACGGCTGTCCAACCTCTGCAAGACAGGTGAGAGATAAGTGAAAGACAGGTGATATGAACAGGTGTCTTTAGTAGTTTGATTGAAAGTAACATGGCAGTTTGATTGTCAGGTGAACAGGTGTTACCTTTTCTCTGTAGCTGGCAGTTACGTGGTAGTTTGCCAGTTCCTGATGATCGTCGTCCTGGTTATAGAGGTCCTTCAGAGTTTCCTGTTCCTGCAGCTTACAGAACTGAAAACAAGAAAAAACTACAGGTTAATAAACTACAGAATAATAAACTACAGGAAGTACCTGTCTGTAGAGGCTCAGAGCCACAGGTTGGTTCCTCAGGGTCATAAATAATAAACTACAGGAAGTACCTGTCTGTAGAGGCTCAGAGCCACAGGTTGGTTCCTCAGGGTCATAAATAATAAACTACAGGAAGTACCTGTCTGTAGAGGCTCAGAGCCACAGGTTGGTTCCTCAGGGTCATGAAGAAATCTCCTCTGTTCATCTCATTCTTCAGGTACGTCACCACTGTGTAAACTGAGGGGGGGAAACATACTGACTCACATCATCTACCTGAGGCAGGTGAGGGCGTGTTTACCACACAGATATGGGTAGGGCTCACAAACAGGTGTGGGTGGGGCTAACATACAGGTGTTAGTGGGGCTAACATACAGGTGTGGGTGGGGCTAACATACAGGTGTGGGTAGGGCTAGCATACAGGTGTTAAAGGGGCTAACATTCAGGGGTGAGTGTGGCTAACATACAGGTGTGGGTGGGCTAACATACAGGTGTGGGTGGGGCTAACATACAGGTGTGGGTGGGGCTAACATTCAGGGGTGAGTGGGGCTCACAAACAGGTGTGGGTGGGGCTAACATACAGGGGTGAGTGGGGCTAACATACAGGTGTGGGTGGGGCTAACATTCAGGTGTTAGTGGGGCTAACTTTCAGGTGTTAGTGGGGCTATCATTCAGGGGTGAGTGGAGCTAACATACAGGTGTGGGTGGGGCTAACATACAGGTGTGGGTGGGGCTAACATACAGGTGTGGGTGGGGCTAACATACAGGTGTGGGTAAGGCTAACATACAGGTGTGGGTAAGGCTAACATACAGGTGTTAGTTGGGCTAACATACAGGTGTGGGTGGGGCTAACATAGAGGTGTGGGTGGGGCTAACATACAGGTGTGGGTGGGGCTAACATACAGGTGTGGGTGGGGCTAACATACAGGTGTGGGTGGGGCTAACATACAGGTGTGGGTGGGGCTAACATACAGGTGTGGGTAAGGCTAACATACAGGTGTTAGTTGGGCTAACATACATGGATGGGTGGAGCTAACATACAGGTGTTAGTGGGGCTAACATACATGGATGGGTGGGGCTAACATACATGGATGGGTGGGGCTAACATACAGGTGTTAGTGGGGCTAACATACATGGATGGGTGGGGCTAACATACAGGGATGGGTGGAGCTAACATACAGGGGTGAGTGGGGCTAACATACAGGTGTTAGTGGGGCTTACATACAGGGATGGGTGGAGCTAACATACAGGTGTTAGTGGGGCTAACATACATGGATGGGTGGGGCTAACATACAGGGATGGGTGGGGCTAACATACAGGGATGGGTGGGGCTAACATACAGGTGTGGGTGGGGCTAACATACAGGGATGGGTGGGGCTAACATACAGGTGTTAGTGGGGCTAACATACATGGATGGGTGGGGCTAACATACAGGGATGGGTGGGGCTAACATACAGGGATGGGTGGGGCTAACATACAGGGATGGGTGGGGCTAACATACAGGGATGGGTGGGGCTAACATACAGGGATGGGTGGGGCTAACATACAGGTGTTAGTGGGGCTAACATACAGGTGTTAGTGGGGCTAACATACAGGTGTTAGTGGGGCTAACATACAGGGATGGGTGGGGCTAACATACAGGTGTTAGTGGGGCTAACATACAGGGATGGGTGGGGCTAACATACAGGTGTTAGTGGGGCTAACATACAGGGATGGGTGGGGCTAACATACAGGGATGGGTGGGGCTAACATACAGGGGTGAGTGGAGCTAACATACAGGTGTTAGTGGGGCTAACATACAGGTGTTAGTGGGGCTAACATACAGGTGTGGGTGGAGCTAACATACAGGTGTTAGTGGGGCTAACATACATGGATGGGTGGGGCTAACATACATGGATGGGTGGGGCTAACATACAGGTGTTAGTGGGGCTAACATACAGGTGTTAGTGGGGCTAACATACATGGATGGGTGGGGCTAACATACAGGGATGGGTGGGGCTAACATACAGGGATGGGTGGGGCTAACATACAGGTGTGGGTGGGGCTAACATACAGGGATGGGTGGGGCTAACATACAGGTGTTAGTGGGGCTAACATACATGGATGGGTGGGGCTAACATACAGGGATGGGTGGGGCTAACATACAGGGATGGGTGGGGCTAACATACAGGGATGGGTGGGGCTAACATACAGGTGTTAGTGGGGCTAACATACATGGATGGGTGGGGCTAACATACAGGGATGGGTGGGGCTAACATACAGGGATGAGTGGGGTTACCACTTAGGAGTGGGCGGGGCTTACCCAGATCAGTGTCTCCGCTCTCCACAGCTTTACTGAGGGCCAGCTGACTCCTCTTCATCTTCAGCAGCAGAGGAACCTGTTCTCCAGAGCGAGCCTCAAAGTCCAGCAGCTGAAAACACACACACCATCAGTACAGGGATATACTGTGTATCTAAATATCTATCTATTCAATATCTATGAAGGCCTTTTAATAAGCACACCTGTATATGTGTACTTGTACATACTTTGAATATAGATATATACACAGGTGTGTGGACGTGAAATGACTCACCTTGATGGCAAGCTCGGTGCGTCCACACTCGTAGGCTTTAGCTGCGATGTGAGAGTAAGAGACACCAGGTGAGTCTCCCACCTTCACACACACCGCCCGGGCAATCGCCTCATCCGTCAGGTCCTTCTGCTGCACCTGTACAGGTGAGAGAGGTGAGACAGTGAGAGAGTTGAGTGAGGGGAGACAGGTAAGAGAGGGGAGACAGGTGAGACAGGTTACCTTGCAGGAAGCCCAGTGTTTCAGGACTCGGCTGACTCCTTGGTAATCTGGAATCTTCAGGTACCGACAGATCTCTATCGCTATCGGGTAAAACTGTCTGTACACCAACCTGAGAGACACACAGGTAAGAGAGACAGGTCTAAGACTGACAGCTAGAGACAGACAGATAAGAAAAACAGACAGGTTGGACTCACCTGTCGATGAGCACCTGTTGAGTCATCTGTTTGAATCTGAGGTCAGACATCAAGGATCACATTGCATTACGTGATGACATCACTACAGGTAACAGACTGCACTACATGTCCCATGATGCACTGTCAGTGCGGATAACTATAGGTAACAGACTTCACTTCCCATGGTGCCCTGTGTTAGAGGATACTGAGTGTGGGTGAGAGGCAGACCTACGCTGCTCTCTCTCACTGAGTTCAGAACCCTCAGCTCTCTGCAGGTCAGAACAAACGGGTCGGGACTGAAGTCCGTCAGGAAGCACTTCCCAAAGGACGCCGCCTACAACATATAACAACAATAGAGAACAACAACATAGAACAATAACACACAACAAACAGGGTTCTACTAGAGAACAACAATACACATCTGGGTACCACCTCAGAACCTGAAGAGAGAACTCACCCTGAGCAAGTCCTTCTGGGTGTTGGAGTCATACTCATGTCCTGCTGCCTCCACACATTGGCGGACTGCTTCTCCCAGCATGCTTTGCTCCTTTATCTCCCTCAGGTACTCATCAGCCTTCTGACTAGACTTCTACACAGAGAGACAGACAGGAAGACAGACAGGGAGTCAGATAGGAAGTCGGACAGACAGGATGCCAGACAGACAGGTTTCACCTGGTACTCCCGGTGGGCCTCCAGCAGCAGGGCTCCAGGAGCCATTGAGGCGATCTTGAAGATCTCCTGACAGACCAGAGGAACCTCCTGAAGAAGATCCTGCTGAGAGGAGCTGAGGATCCGGACCCCGTCCAGTTCACCCACAAGAACACAGGGTTCCTCGATCGGGAACCTGGGTCAGAGGTCAAGGCTCACAGCGGACAACCAGAGAACCATTAACAAGAAGCTTTACGAGCTCCGAGAGGACCCTAACAAGGTCCAGGAGAAGCCTAATAGGGTAGAGTTCAAACTGGTTTGTGGTTCTTGTCTGAAGTGGTCTAAAGGATACTGGATGTTGTCCTGACAGACTCCAACCACCATCAGCAGTTTGTCCCACAGCAGAACCACAGACGGCTGCTGACTCTTCGGCCTGCGACACCTGTACAGGTAGAGACAGGTAGAGACCGGTACAGAGGGTTAGACAGGTTAGACAGGTAAGAGGACAGACAGGTAGGCAGACAAGTACGTACCAGACCATCTGTTGGGGGGGCTTTGTGTTCTTGGTGTCCACTTCATTCAGTTTGTCCTGCAGACACAGAATCACTTGTCAATTACCCACACAGACCCAACCCTCTCACCACCAGTCAATCACCCACACAGAGCCCGCCCCCTCATCAACTGTCAATCATCCACACAGGCCTGCCCTCTCATCGCCTGTAAATCACCCTCAGATTGGTCGCTTACCTGCAGGTGGGAGGGGCCTGTCCACAGGTGTCCGGTGTCTGTTAACAGAGCCAGGTATTTGTAGCTGAAGGAGACGGACATGTGGACAATGCTGCCAGCCTGAGGACACAGACCTGGGGGACTCTGAGAGAGACAAACAGGTAGTGAGTGACATGTCTCACCTGTCTGTGTACCTGTCTGTGTCTCTGACTCTCTGTCTTACCACAGCGGTGCAGGACGTGTTGTCCAGGATGTAGAGATCAGGTCCGGTAGACAGCAGGACTTTAGTCTGCCGGTCCTGAGTCAGAACCAGCCAGCAGATTGGCTTACCCTGGAGACCTGCAGACAGACAGGTGAGAGAGAAACAGGTGAGAGAGAGAGAGACAGAACCACAGACAGACGGAAGGACCCACAGACGGACAGAAAGACTAGACAGAGAGAAGGGTGGACCTTCACCTGGGACCTCAGGTAACCTCCGGAGCTTCAGATCGTCGATGTTGGTCGCCAAGGTGAATCGTGAGGAACCCGTTACTATGGCAACCCCTGTTCCATAAGGAGAGTGGAACACCTGGGCCTCCAACACCTGAGACTGAACCACTTCCTGTTTACAAAGAGAGAGACACACACACACCTCAGACTGAACCACTTCCTGTTTACAGAGAAACACAGGCACACCTGAGACTGAACCACTTCCTGTTTACAGAGAGACAGGCACACCTGAGACTGAACCACTTCCTGTTTACAGAGAGAGACAGGCACACCTGAGACTGAACCACTTCCTGTTTACAGAGAGACAGGCACACCTCAGACTGAACCACTTCCTGTTTAAAGAGAGAGACAGGCACACCTCAGACTGAACCACTTCCTGTTTACAGAGAGAGACAGGCACACCTCAGACTGAACCACTTCCTGTTTACAGAGAGACAGGCACACCTCAGACTGAACCACTTCCTGTTTACAGAGAGAGACAGGCACACCTCAGACTGAACCACTTCCTGTTTACAGAGAGAGACAGGCACACCTCAGACTGAACCACTTCCTGTTTACAGAGAGAGACAGGCACACCTCAGACTGAACCACTTCCTGTTTACAGAGAGAGACAGGCACACCTCAGACTGAACCACTTCCTGTTTACAGAGAAACATAGGCACACCTCAGACTGAACCACTTCCTGTTTACAGAGAGAGACAGGCACACCTCAGACTGAACCACTTCCTGTTTACAGAGAGAGACAGGCACACCTCAGACTGAACCACTTCCTGTTTACAGAGAGACAGGCACACCTCAGACTGAACCACTTCCTGTTTACAGAGAGAGACAGGCACACCTCAGACTGAACCACTTCCTGTTTAAAGAGAGAGACAGGCACACCTCAGACTGAACCACTTCCTGTTTACAGAGAGAGACAGGCACACCTGAGACTGAACCACTTCCTGTTTAAAGAGAGAGACAGGCACACCTCAGACTGAACCACTTCCTGTTTAAAGAGAGAGACAGGCACACCTCAGACTGAACCACTTACTGTTTACAGAGAGAGACAGGCACACCTCAGACTGAACCACTTCCTGTTTACAGAGAGACTGGCACACCTGAGACTGAACCACTTCCCGTTTACAGAGAAAGACAGGCACACCTGAGACTGAACCACTTCCTGTTTACAGAGAGACAGGCACACCTGAGACTGAACCACTTCCTGTTTACAGAGAGACTGGCACACCTGAGACTGAACCACTTCCTGTTTACAGAGAGAGACAGGCACACCTGGGACTGAACCACTTCCTGTTTACAGAGAGAGACAGGCACACCTGGGACTGAACCACTTCCTGTTTACAGAGAGAGACAGGCACACCTGAGACTGAACCACTTCCCGTTTACAGAGAAAGACAGGCACACCTCAGACTGAACCACTTCCTGTTTACAGAGAGACAGGCACACCTGGGACTGAACCACTTCCTGTTTACAGAGAGAGACAGGCACACCTGAGACTGAACCACTTCCCGTTTACAGAGAAAGACAGGCACACCTGAGACTGAACCACTTCCTGTTTACAGAGAGAGACGGGCACACCTGGGACTGAACCACTTCCTGTTTACAGAGAGAGACAGGCACACCTGAGACTGAACCACTTCCCATTTACAGAGAAAGACAGGCACACCTGAGACTGAACCACTTCCTGTTTACAGAGAGACAGGCACACCTCAGACTGAACCACTTCCTGTTTACAGAGAGAGACAGGCACACCTCAGACTGAACCACTTCCTGTTTACAGAGAGAGACAGGCACACCTCAGACTGAACCACTTCCTGTTTACAGAGAGACAGGCACACCTCAGACTGAACCACTTCCTGTTTAAAGAGAGAGAAAGGCACACCTCAGACTGAACCACTTCCTGTTTACAGAGAGACAGGCACACCTCAGACTGAACCACTTCCTGTTTACAGAGAGACAGGCACACCTCAGACTGAACCACTTCCTGTTTACAGAGAGAGACAGGCACACCTGGGACTGAACCACTTCCTGTTTACAGAGAGAGACAGGCACACCTGAGACTGAACCACTTCCCGTTTACAGAGAAACACAGGCACACCTGAGACTGAACCACTTCCTGTTTACAGAGAGACAGGCACACCTCAGACTGAACCACTTCCTGTTTACAGAGAGAGACAGGCACACCTCAGACTGAACCACTTCCTGTTTACAGAGAGAGACAGGCACACCTCAGACTGAACCACTTCCTGTTTACAGAGAGAGACAGGCACACCTCAGACTGAACCACTTCCTGTTTACAGAGAGACAGGCACACCTGAGACTGAACCACTTCCTGTTTACAGAGAGACTGGCACACCTCAGACTGAACCACTTCCTGTTTACAGAGAGAGACAGGCACACCTGAGACTGAACCACTTCCTGTTTACAGAGAGACAGGCACACCTGAGACTGAACCACTTCCCGTTTACAGAGAAACACAGGCACACCTGAGACTGAACCACTTCCTGTTTACAGAGAGACAGGCACACCTCAGACTGAACCACTTCCTGTTTACAGAGAGACAGGCACACCTCAGACTGAACCACTTCCTGTTTAAAGAGAGAGACAGGCACACCTCAGACTGAACCACTTCCCATTTACAGAGAGACAGGCACACCTGAGACTGAACCACTTCCCGTTTACAGAGAGAGACAGGCACACCTGAGACTGAACCACTTCCCGTTTACAGAGAGAGACAGGCACACCTGAGACTGAACCACTTCCCGTTTACAGAGAGAGACAGGCACACCTGAGACTGAACCACTTCCCGTTTACAGAGAGAGACAGGCACACCTGAGACTGAACCACTTCCCGTTTACAGAGAGAGACAGGCACACCTCAGACTGAACCACTTCCTGTTTACAGAGAGAGACAGGCACACCTCAGACTGAACCACTTCCCATTTACAGAAAGACAGGCACACCTCAGACTGAACCACTTCCCATTTACAGAAAGACAGGCACACCTGAGACTGAACCACTTCCCGTTTACAGAGAAAGACAGGTAGGACCATGAGAGAACTGGATCGAGCAGGAGGCTCTGTACTGTAGATTCAGAAAGTACCTGAATCCTCCGGCTCACTGCTTACAGAGAAGCCCAGTTTCCCTTAAGCCCCGCCTCCTGTAATAAACCCTCCCATGATTAGGCCATTGATTAAAGGCCCGTTAAGGGCTAGTTAAAGGATTGTTAAGGGCTCATTAAGGACTAGTTAAAGGATTGTTAAGGGCTCATTAAGGACTAGTTAAAGGATTGTTAAGGATTAGTTAAAGGATTGTTAAGGACCAGTTAAAGGATTGTTAAGGGCTCATTAAGGACTAGTTAAAGGATTGTTAAGGGCTCATTAAGGACCAGTTAAAGGATTGTTAAGGGCTCATTAAGGACTAGTTAAAGGATTGTTAAGGACCAGTTAAAGGATTGTTAAGGACCAGTTAAAGGATTGTTAAGGGCTCATTAAGGACCAGTTAAAGGATTGTTAAGGGCTCATTAAGGACCAGTTAAAGGATTGTTAAGGACTAGTTAAAGGATTGTTAAGGATTAGTTAAAGGATTGTTAAGGACCAGTTAAAGGATTGTTAAGGACTAGTTAAAGGATTGTTAAGGATTAGTTAAAGGATTGTTAAGGACTAGTTAAAGGATTGTTAAGGGTTAGTTAAAGGATTGTTAAGGGTTAGTTAAAGGATTGTTAAGGGTTAGTTAAAGGATTGTAAAGGACTAGTTAAAGGAAGATTGTTAAGGACTAGTTAAAGGATTGTTAAGGATTAGTTAAAGGATTGTTAAGGACTAGTTAAAGGATTGTTAAGGACTAGTTAAAGGAAGATTGTTAAGGACCAGTTAAAGGATTGTTAAGGACCAGTTAAAGGAAGATTGTTAAGGACCAGTTAAAGGATTGTTAAGGACTAGTTAAAGGATTGTTAAGGACTAGTTAAAGGATTGTTAAGGACTAGTTAAAGGATTGTTAAGGACTAGTTAAAGGATTGTTAAGGACTAGTTAAAGGATTGTTAAGGGTTAGTTAAAGGATTGTTAAGGACTAGTTAAAGGATTGTTAAGGGTTAGTTAAAGGATTGTTAAGGACTAGTTAAAGGATTGTTAAGGACTAGTTAAAGGATTGTTAAGGGTTAGTTAAAGGATTGTTAAGGACTAGTTAAAGGATTGTTAAGGGTTAGTTAAAGGATTGTTAAGGACTAGTTAAAGGATTGTTAAGGACTAGTTAAAGGATTGTTAAGGATTAGTTAAAGGATTGTTAAGGACTAGTCAAAGGATTGTTAAGGACTAGTTAAAGGATTGTTAGGACTAGTTAAAGGATTTTTAAGGGCTCATTAAGGACCAGTTAAAGGATTGTTAAGGACTAGTTAAAGGATTGTTAAGGACTAGTTAAAGGATTGTTAAGGATTAGTTAAAGGATTGTTAAGGACTAGTCAAAGGATTGTTAAGGACTAGTTAAAGGATTTTTAAGGGCTCATTAAGGACTAGTTAAAGGATTGTTAAGGGCTCATTAAGGACCAGTTAAAGGATTGTTAAGGACTAGTTAAAGGATTGTTAAGGACTAGTTAAAGGATTGTTAAGGATTAGTTAAAGGATTGTTAAGGACTAGTCAAAGGATTGTTAAGGACTAGTTAAAGGATTGTTAGGACTAGTTAAAGGATTTTTAAGGGCTCATTAAGGACCAGTTAAAGGATTGTTAAGGATTAGTTAAAGGATTGTTAAGGACCAGTTAAAGGATTGTTAAGGGCTCATTAAGGACCAGTTAAATGATTGTTAAGGGCTCATTAAGGACTAGTTAAAGGATTGTTAAGGGCTCATTAAGGACCAGTTAAAGGATTGTTAAGGATTAGTTAAAGGATTGTTAAGGACCAGTTAAAGGATTGTTAAGGGCTCATTAAGGGCTAGTTAAAGGATTGTTAAGGGCTCATTAAGGACCAGTTAAAGGATTGTTAAGGGCTCATTAAGGACCAGTTAAAGGATTGTTAAGGGCTCATTAAGGACCAGTTAAAGGATTGTTAAGGACCAGTTAAAGGATTGTTAAGGGCTAGTTAAGGACCAGTTAAAGGATTGTTAAGGACCAGTTAAAGGATTGTTAAGGGCTCATTAAGGACCAGTTAAAGGATTGTTAAGGACTAGTTAAGGGCTCATTAAGGACCAGTTAAAGGATTGTTAAGGACTAGTTAAAGGATTGTTAAGGATTAGTTAAAGGATTGTTAAGGGCTCATTAAGGACCAGTTAAAGGATTGTTAAGGATTAGTTAAAGGATTGTTAAGGATTAGTTAAAGGATTGTTAAGGGTTAGTTAAAGGATTGTTAAGGGTTAGTTAAAGGATTGTTAAGGACTAGTTAAAGGATTGTTAAGGACTAGTTAAAGGAAGATTGTTAAGGACTAGTTAAAGGATTGTTAAGGATTAGTTAAAGGATTGTTAAGGACTAGTTAAAGGATTGTTAAGGACTAGTTAAAGGAAGATTGTGAAGGACCAGTTAAAGGATTGTTAAGGACTAGTTAAAGGATTGTTAAGGGTTAGTTAAAGGATTGTTAAGGACTAGTTAAAGGATTGTTAAGGATTAGTTAAATGATTGTTAAGGACTAGTTAAAGGATTGTTAAGGACTAGTTAAAGGATTGTTAAGGGTTAGTTAAAGGATTGTTAAGGACTAGTTAAAGGATTGTTAAGGGTTAGTTAAAGGATTGTCAAGGACTAGTTAAAGGATTGTTAAGGACTAGTTAAAGGATTGTTAGGACTAGTTAAAGGATTGTTAAGGACTAGTTAAAAGATTGTTAAGGGTTAGTTAAAGGATTGTTAAGGACTAGTTAAAGGATTGTTAAGGGTTAGTTAAAGGATTGTTAAGGACTAGTTAAAGGATTGTTAAGGACTAGTCAAAGGATTGTTAAGGACTAGTTAAAGGATTGTTAAGGACCAGTTAAAGGATTGTTAAGGACTAGTTAAAGGATTGTTAAGGGTTAGTTTAAGGATTGTTAAGGACTAGTTAAAGGATTGTTAGGACTAGTTAAAGGATTGTTAACAACTAGTATAAGGATTGTTAAGGACTAGTTAAAGGATTGTTAAGGACTAGTTAAAGGATTGTTAAGGGTTAGTTCAAGGATTGTTAAGGACTAGTTAAACGATTGTTAAGGACTAGTTAAAGGATTGTTAAGGACTAGTTAAAGGATTGTTAAGGGCTAGTCAAAGGATTGTTAAGGACTAGTTAAAGGATTGTTAAGGACTAGTTAAAGGATTGTTAAGGGCTAGTTAAAGGATTGTTAAGGACTAGTCAAAGGATTGTTAAGGACTAGTTAAAGGATTGTTAAGGACTAGTTAAAGGATTGTTAAGGGCTAGTTAAAGGATTGTTAAGGACTAGTTAAAGGATTGTTAAGGACTAGTTAAAGGATTGTTAAGGACTAGTTAAAGGATTGTTAAGGGCTAGTTAAAGGATTGTTAAGGACTAGTTAAAGGATTGTTAAGGACTAGTTAAAGGATTGTTAAGGGCTAGTTAAAGGATTGTTAGGACTAGTTAAAGGATTGTTAAGGGTTAGTTAAAGGATTGTTAAGGACTAGTTAAACGATTGTTAAGGACTAGTTAAAGGATTGTTAAGGACTAGTTAAAGGATTGTTAAGGGTTAGTTAAAGGATTGTTAAGAACTAATTAAAGGATTGTTAGGACTAGTTAAAGGATTGTTAAGGGTTAGTTAAAGGATTGTTAAGGACTAGTTAAAGGATTGTTAGGACTAGTTAAAGGATTGTTAAGGGTTAGTTAAAGGATTGTTAAGGACTAGTTAAAGGATTGTTAAGGACCAGTTAAAGGATTGTTAAGGGTTAGTTCAAGGATTGTTAAGGACTAGTTAAAGGATTGTTAGGACTAGTTAAAGGATTGTTAAGGACTAGTTAAAGGATTGTTAAGGACTAGTTAAAGGATTGTTAAGGAGTAGTTAAAGGATTGTTAACAACTAGTATAAGGATTGTTAAGGACTAGTTAAAGGATTGTTAAGGGTTAGTTCAAGGATTGTTAAGGACTAGTTAAACGATTGTTAAGGACTAGTTAAAGGATTGTTAAGGACCAGTTAAAGGATTGTTAAGAACTAGTTAAAGGATTGTTAAGGAGTAGTTAAAGGATTGTTAACAACTAGTATAAGGATTGTTAAGGACTAGTTAAAGGATTGTTAAGGGTTAGTTCAAGGATTGTTAAGGACTAGTTAAACGATTGTTAAGGACTAGTTAAAGGATTGTTAAGGACTAGTTAAAGGATTGTTAAGAACTAGTTAAAGGATTGTTAAGGGTTAGTTAAAGGATTGTTAAGGACTAGTTAAAGGATTGTTAAGGACTAGTTAAATGATTGTTAAGGACTTCTTAAAGGATTGTTAAGGACTAGTTAAAGGATTGTTAAGGACTAGTTAAATGATTGTTAAGGACTAGTTAAAGGATTGTTAAGGACTAGTTAAAGGATTGTTAAGGACTAGTTAAAGGATTGTTAAGGACTAGTTAAAGGATTGTTAAGAACTAGTTAAAGGATTGTTAAGGGTTAGTTAAAGGATTGTTAAGGACTAGTTAAAGGATTGTTAAGGGTTAGTTAAATGATTGTTAAGGACTTCTTAAAGACTACATATGGACTAGTTAAAGCTGGTTACCTGTCCCATGCTGAAGTGTCTCTTGAAGGTCCCGAAGATATCGTAGATCAGAACTGATCCGTCCTCCTGAACCAGCAGCAGCTCATCACTCACCGTCCAGCCCACCTGGACCACTGGACCACTCTTCCACTGGAGACAGAGAGACAGAGAGACAGACACGAGAGAGACAGGTGAGAGACAGACAGAAGAGAGGGACCGGTAAGAGAGGGACAGGAGAGAGAGAGACACGAGAGAGACAGACAGGAGAGAGACGGACAGGAGAGAGACGGACAGGAGAGAGACGGACAGGAGAGAGGGACCGGTAAGAGAGGGACAGGAGAGAGAGAGAGAGACGGACAGGAGAGAGACAGGTGAGAGACAGACAGAAGAGAGGGACCGGTAAGAGAGTGACAGGAGAAAGAGAGAGACGGACAGGAGAGAGACAGGTGAGAGACAGACAGAAGAGAGGGACCGGTAAGAGAGGGACAGGAGAGAGAGAGAGACGGACAGAATAGAGACAGGTGAGAGACAATAGAGAGACAGACAAGAGAAATACAGACACGAGAGAGACAGACAGGAGAGAGGTGGACAGGAGAGAGACGGACAGGCGAGAGACGGACAGGCGAGAGACAGGTGGGAGACAGACAGAAGAGAGGGACCGGTAAGAGAGGGACAGGAGAGAGAGAGAGACGGACAGAATAGAGACAGGTGAGAGACAATAGAGAGATAGACAAGAGAGATACAGACACAAGAGAGACGGACAGGAGAGAGACGGACAGGAGAGAGACAGACAGGAGAGAGACAGACAGAAGAGAGGGACCGGTAAGAGAGGGACCGGTAAGAGAGGGACCGGTAAGAGAGGGACAGGAGAGAGAGAGAGATGGACAGAATAGAGACAGGTGAGAGACAATAGAGATACAGACACGAGAGAGACAGACAGGAGAGAGACGGACAGGAGAGAGAGAGACAGATGTTTACCGGGAAGCTGGCGATGGAGACTCCTGACGCAGAATAAATCTCCAGCTGAGGACGAGAACTCGGGGAACGTCTGTGAGGTTCTCTGAGGAGAGCTGAGAAGACAGGTAGCGAGAGAGTTTGGTATGTGTGTATTGTGTGTGTGTGTGTGTGTGTGTGTGTGTGTGTGTGTGTGTGTGTGTGTGTGTGTGTGTGTGTGTGTTACCTATAGGTCCTCCATACGGGGCTGCAGCCACCAGACTGTCTCTGAGTCCATCCCTCAGAGACCAGGACATCTCATACAGCTCCGTCTTACTACACACACACACACACACACACACACACACACACACACACACACACACACACACACACACACTTTTAATTGGGATTAATAAAGTATATCTTAAACTGGGATTAATAAAGTATATTTTAAACTGGGATTAATACAGTATATCTTAAACTGGGATTAATAAAGTATATCTTAAACTGGGATTAATAAAGTATAACTTAAACTGGGATTAATAAAGTATATCTTAAACTGGGATTAATAAAGTATATTTTAAACTGGGATTAATACAGTATATCTTAAACTGGGATTAATAAAGTATATCTTAAACTGGGATTAATAAAGTATAACTTAAACTGGGATTAATAAAGTATATCTTAAACTGGGATTAATAAAGTATATCTTAAACTGGGATTAATAAAGTATATCTTAAACTGGGATTAATAAAGTATATTTTAAACTGGGATTAATAAAGTATAACTTAAACTGGGATTAATAAAGTATATTTTAAACTGGGATTAATAAAGTATAATTTAAACTGGGATTAATAAAGTATATCTTAAACTGGGATTAATAAAGTATATTTTAAACTGAGATTAATAAAGTATATTTTAAACTGGGATTAATAAAGTATATCTTAAACTGGGATTAATAAAGTATATTTTAAACTGGGATTAATAAAGTATATCTTAAACTGGGATTAATAAAGTATATCTTAAACTGGGATTAATAAAGTATATTTTAAACTGGGATTAATAAAGTATATTTTAAACTGGGATTAATAAAGTATATTTTAAACTGGGATTAATAAAGTATATCTTAAACTGGGATTAATAAAGTATAACTTAAACTGGGATTAATAAAGTATATTTTAAACTGAGATTAATAAAGTATATTTTAAACTGGGATTAATAAAGTATATCTTAAACTGGGATTAATAAAGTATATCTTAAACTGGGATTAATAAAGTATATCTTAAACTGGGATTAATAAAGTATATTTTAAACTGGGATTAATAAAGTATATCTTAAACTGGGATTAATAAAGTATAACTTAAACTGGGATTAATAAAGTATATCTTAAACTGGGATTAATAAAGTATATCTTAAACTGGGATTAATAAAGTATATTTTAAACTGAGATTAATAAAGTATATTTTAAACTGGGATTAATAAAGTATATTTTAAACTGGGATTAATAAAGTATATCTTAAACTGGGATTAATAAAGTATAACTTAAACTGGGATTAATAAAGTATATCTTAAACTGGGATTAATAAAGTATATCTTAAACTGGGATTAATAAAGTATATCTTAAACTGGGATTAATAAAGTATATTTTAAACTGGGATTAATAAAGTATATGTTAAACTGGGATTAATAAAGTATATCTTAAACTGGGATTAATAAAGTATATTTTAAACTGGGATTAATAAAGTATATCTTAAACTGGGATTAATAAAGTATAATTTAAACTGGGATTAATAAAGTATATCTTAAACTGGGATTAATAAAGTATATCTTAAACTGGGATTAATAAAGTATATCTTAAACTGGGATTAATAAAGTATATTTTAAACTGGGATTAATAAAGTATATCTTAAACTGGGATTAATAAAGTATAACTTAAACTGGGATTAATAAAGTATATTTTAAACTGAGATTAATAAAGTATATTTTAAACTGGGATTAATAAAGTATATCTTAAACTGGGATTAATAAAGTATATCTTAAACTGGGATTAATAAAGTATATCTTAAACTGGGATTAATAAAGTATATTTTAAACTGGGATTAATAAAGTATATCTTAAACTGGGATTAATAAAGTATAACTTAAACTGGGATTAATAAAGTATATCTTAAACTGGGATTAATAAAGTATATCTTAAACTGGGATTAATAAAGTATATTTTAAACTGAGATTAATAAAGTATATTTTAAACTGGGATTAATAAAGTATATTTTAAACTGGGATTAATAAAGTATATCTTAAACTGGGATTAATAAAGTATAACTTAAACTGGGATTAATAAAGTATATCTTAAACTGGGATTAATAAAGTATATCTTAAACTGGGATTAATAAAGTATATCTTAAACTGGGATTAATAAAGTATATTTTAAACTGGGATTAATAAAGTATATGTTAAACTGGGATTAATAAAGTATATCTTAAACTGGGATTAATAAAGTATATTTTAAACTGGGATTAATAAAGTATATCTTAAACTGGGATTAATAAAGTATAATTTAAACTGGGATTAATAAAGTATATCTTAAACTGGGATTAATAAAGTATATCTTAAACTGGGATTAATAAAGTATATCTTAAACTGGGATTAATAAAGTATATTTTAAACTGGGATTAATAAAGTATAACTTAAACTGGGATTAATAAAGTATATTTTAAACTGGGATTAATAAAGTATAATTTAAACTGGGATTAATAAAGTATATTTTAAACTGGGATTAATAAAGTATATTTTAAACTGGGATTAATAAAGTATAATTTAAACTGGGATTAATAAAGTATAACTTAAACTGGGATTAATAAAGTATAACTTAAACTGGGATTAATAAAGTATAACTTAAACTGGGATTAATAAAGTATAATTTAAACTGGGATTAATAAAGTATATTTTAAACTGGGATTAATAAAGTATAACTTAAACTGGGATTAATAAAGTATAACTTAAACTGGGATTAATAAAGTATATTTTAAACTGGGATTAATAAAGTATATCTTAAACTGGGATTAATAAAGTATATTTTAAACTGGGATTAATAAAGTATATCTTAAACTGGGATTAATAAAGTATATTTTAAACTGGGATTAATAAAGTATAATTTAAACTGGGATTAATAAAGTATATCTTAAACTGGGATTAATAAAGTATATCTTAAACTGGGATTAATAAAGTATATCTTAAACTGGGATTAATAAAGTATATTTTAAACTGGGATTAATAAAGTATAACTTAAACTGGGATTAATAAAGTATATTTTAAACTGGGATTAATAAAGTATATCTTAAACTGGGATTAATAAAGTATATCTTAAACTGGGATTAATAAAGTATATCTTAAACTGGGATTAATAAAGTATATTTTAAACTGGGATTAATAAAGTATATCTTAAACTGGGATTAATAAAGTATATCTTAAACTGGGATTAATAAAGTATATTTTAAACTGGGATTAATAAAGTATATCTTAAACTGGGATTAATAAAGTATATTTTAAACTGGGATTAATAAAGTATATCTTAAACTGGGATTAATAAAGTATATTTTAAACTGGGATTAATAAAGTATATCTTAAACTGGGATTAATAAAGTATATCTTAAACTGGGATTAATAAAGTATATCTTAAACTGGGATTAATAAAGTATATCTTAAACTGGGATTAATAAAGTATATCTTAAACTGGGATTAATAAAGTATATCTTAAACTGGGATTAATAAAGTATATCTTAAACTGGGATTAATAAAGTATATCTTAAACTGGGATTAATAAAGTATATCTTAAACTGGGATTAATAAGTGTTACATTAATGAAGGATTCAATGTAAACATGTTGCGCTCGAGTTAGCATGGTGAGCAGCTACTCAAGCTAACAGCTCCAGAGAGGTAAACCATTATAAACCAGTACAAACTGACCGGTAGAAAGCCTCTCCCAGCGGGTTCCAGTTGGCGGTGATGAAGGACATGTCTCCGGGTTTAGATTAAAGATGAATGAAGATGATTAATGGTTTAAATTCATATAAGAAGCAGCAGCAGTCAGCTGATCAACAACAAGCTGCAGATCACATGACCCACTGCTTCTTCTTCTACTCTTCTATAACCCGCGCAGACCGAGGCAGCGCCCTCTGGCGGTGAAGGACTGTTTCGAGTTTCTGATCAAAGTAATGACGGATATATTATATGAATATATATGAATAAGAATACGGGTTTTATTATGAAATACTCAGGTTTCTGAGATGTACAATAATAATAAGTAAGACAAAGACATTAGAAAATAAAACCTCATTTTTAAACACGTAAATGTCAAATAACATAAGCCCACAGTAACAAACAACCACAACATCAACAACAACAACAACAGCGCACAGTGACTACAAATCTGTAAAATCTCCGTTTCTCTGCGCTCTGGTGGAGCTGCAGGAAGGGGGGGGGGGGGGGTGGATCTGGATGGAAAGGGGAGGTTGGTGTCTGACGGAGTCTCTCTGAGTCTCATGTTTGTGAGGTGAAGTCATCTGGAAGGATCCCCCCCCTCCCCACACACAAACAGACCCGCCCGTCGTCATGGTTATCCCCCCACCCCCAGGCGGCAGCAGAGTTAACCCTTTATGCTCCTCTAAACTGACTTCCTGCTTCAACACTTTATCAGCCTTACTTTATTTATTTATACTATGTAACTTAGAGAGTCCTGCTGTTACCGGATACATACGGAGACTCAGGTTCACTAACGCAGCAGGAGCAGTAAAGCTGCTGTGGCGGAGGTAAAGGGTTAAAGGTGTGGACAGGAAAGTTTCCTCTGAGCGGCCAATCAGAGAGCAGCACACACATACACTTACACACACACACACACACCCAGATCAGTCAGTCTCTCTCAAACCGTCATGGTGACCACAGAGACCCACCAGAGCCAGGAGCTGCTGCCCCCCCCCAGCATGGACCCAGGACCCCTGGCTGGGCTGGAATCCTCCCCCGGGCCCCTGGCCGGGCTGGACCCCGAGGCGTTGGTTCAGGGTCCGGTGAACGCCATCACCGTCCTCACGCTGCTTGACAAACTGGTCAACATGCTGGATGCCGTGCAGGAGAACCAGAACAAAATGGAGGTGAGGGGGGGGGGGGGGGCACTAAACTAAAGACAGGGAAACTTTCTGCACCAGACCCCACCCAGAAAACTGCAGATTTAAACTTTACACACCAAACCCCACCCAGAAAAAACCCAGCACAGAAAACATGCAGAGCAGTGTGACGTGTGAAGGGTTCCTGAGACTCTCCCAGCCTGCAGGAAATGAGAGAGGAAACCATATTCATCCGGACTCAAAGAGCCCTGTTCACGCTCTGGGTTCAGGTCTATAGGAGGTCTACAGGTCTAACAGAAGTGTTTCTGTTGGAGGTCTGGGTTCAGCTGTGTTTGTGGGTCTGGGACCTGTTCCTGGGTTCAAATGTGTTTGTGGATCCGGGACCTCTCCCTGGGTTGTTATGTGTTTGTCGGTCTGGTACCGGTTCCGTCGTTCAGCTGTGTTTGTGCGTCTGGTACCTGTTCCGTCGTTCAGCTGTGTTTGTGCGTCTGGTACCTGTTCCGTCGTTCAGCTGTGTTTGTGCGTCTGGTACCTGTTCCGTCGTTCAGCTGTGTTTTTGCGTCTGGTACCTGTTCCTTGGTTCAGATGTGTTTCTGTTGGAGGTCAGGTGACGCCCTGCAGATGCTGCAATGCTGCATTCCTCACATGTTGGTCTGATGAACCCGCTCCTGTCAGAGGACTCCTCACATGTTGGTCTGATGAACCCGCTCCTGTCAGAGGACTCCTCACATGTTGGTCTGATGAACCCGCTCCTGTCAGAGGACTCCTCACATGTTGGTCTGATGAACCCGCTCCTGTCAGAGGACTCCTCACATGTTGGTCTGATGAACCCGCTCCTGTCAGAGGACTCCTCACATGTTGGTCTGATGAACCCGCTCCTGTCAGAGGACTCCTCACATGTTGGTCTGATGAACCCGCTCCTGTCAGAGGACTCCTCACATGTTGGTCTGATGAACCCGCTCCTGTTAGAGGACTCCTCACATGTTGGTCTGATGAACCCGCTCCTGTCAGAGGACTCCTCACATGTTGGTCTGATGAACCCGCTCCTGTTAGAGGACTCCTCACATGTTGGTCTGATGAACCCGCTCCTGTTAAAGGACTCCTCACATGTTGGTCTCATGAACCCGCTCCTGTTAAAGGACTCCTCACATGTTGGCCTCATGAACCCGCTCCTGTCAGAGGACTCCTCACATGTTGGTCGGATTCACACTAACCTTTGGAGGCGCTCCGAACACAGAGAGATTATTATATTTAAATTAGCTTTCTCTTCATAGCGTCTTAGAACTGATCCCCATATAAACTGGTTGTCAACAGTAACTACACCATTAAATGGGAGGAGTCCTACACCGTTAAAGGGGAGGAATCAACGTAACTACATCGTTAAAGGGGAGGAGTCCTACACCGTGAAAGGGGAGGAGTCAACGTAACTACACCGTTAAACGGGTGGAGTCAACGATAACTACATCGTTAAAGGGGAGGAGTCAACGATAACTACATCGTTAAAGGGGAGGAGTCAACGGTAACTACACCGTTAAAGAGGATGAGTCAACGTAACTACACCGTTAAACGGGAGGGTCAACGTTACTACACCGTTAAAGGGAGGAGTCAACGTAACAACACCGTGAAAGGGGAGGAGTCAACGGTAACTACATCGCTAAAGGGGAGGAGTCAACGGTAACTACACCGTTAAAGGGGAGGAGTCAACGTAACTACACCGTTAAAGGGGAGGGTCAACGGTAACTACATCGTTAAAGGGGAGGAGTCAACGGTAACTACACCGTTAAAGGGGATGAGTCAACGTAACTACACCGTTAAACGGGAGGGTCAATGGTAACTACACCATTAAAGGGGAGGAGTCAACGTAACTACACCGTTAAAGGGGAGGGTCAACGGTAACTACACCGTTAAAGGGGAGGAGTCAATGGTAACTACACCGTGAAAGGGGAGGAGTCAACGTAACTACATCGTTAAAGGGGAGGAGTCAACGGTAACTACACCGTGAAAGGGGAGGAGTCAACGGTAACTACATCGTTAAAGGGGAGGAGTCAACGGTAACTACACCGTTAAAGGGGAGGAGTCAACGTAACTACACCGTTAAAGGGGAGGAGTCAACGTAACTACACCGTTAAAGGGGATGAGTCAACGGTAACTACATCGTTAAAGGGGAGGGTCAACGTTACTACACCGTTAAAGGGGAGGAGTCAACGTAACTACACCGTTAAAGGGGAGGGTCAACGGTAACTACACCATTAAAGGGGAGAGTCAACGTAACTACACCGTTAAAGGGGAGTAGTCAACGGTAACTACACCGTTAAAGGGGAGGGTCAACGTTACTACACCATTAAAGGGGCGGGTCAACGGTAACTACACCATAAAAGGGGAGGAGTCAACGTAACTACACCGTTAAACGGGAGGAGTCAACGTAACTACACCATTAAAGGGGAGGAGTCAATGATAACTACACCGTTAAAGGGGAGGAGCCAACGTAACTACACCATTAAAGGGGAGGAGTCAATGTAACTACACCGTTAAAGGGGAGTAGTCAACGTAACTACACCATTAAAGGGGAGGAGTCAACGTAACTACACCGTTAAAGGGGAGGGTCAGCGGTAACTACACCATTAAAGGGGAGGAGTCAACGTAACTACACCGTTAAAGGGGAGGGTCAGCAGTAACTACACCGTTAAAGGGGAGGAGTCAACGTAACTACACCGTTAAACGGGAGGAGTCAACGTAACTACACCGTTAAAGGGGAGGGTCAGCGGTAACTACACCATTAAAGGGGAGGAGTCAACGTAACTACACCGTTAAAGGGGAGGGTCAGCGGTAACTACACCATTAAAGGGGAGGAGTCAACGTAACTACACCGTTAAAGGGGATTGTCGTTGGTTACTGGTACTTTATTGGTTGTCTGGTCCCTGATGCTCTGGTTATTGTCTGGTCCCTGATTTGTTGCTGTCTGGTCCCTGATTTGTTGCTGTCTGGTCCCTGATGCTCTGGTCTCTGATTGGTTGGTACCGGATATTTGCTGCAGGTGCACCAGGTGGAGATGGAGGGCGTGGTCCGGGGGATCCAGGCAGATATGACCAAACTGTCCAAGAGCCACAGCCATACATCCAACACTGTCAGCAAACTGCTGGACAAGAGCCGCAAGCTCTCCGTCACCATGAAGGAGGTAACCATGGAGACGCACCTGTAATATACATGTTAAACACATCTCTTATACAGCTTAAACACACCTTCTGCTGTCTCACCTGTGTGTCTCTGTCTCTCACCTATGTGTCTCTCTGTGTGTCTCACAGAATCAGAAATACGTGTTTTTTGTTGCAGCAGCGAAATACAAAAAGAAGCAAAACAAAGAACAAATCATTACAACTAAAAATAAAGATGAGAAATGTGCAAATGTACAATAATGCAATGAAATTGAATATTAAATAAGTATAAAGTAAATGTACAATGTTGAGTGTAAAGGTGTGCATGTTATGTCCAGTTCACAAGAGAGGCTACCAAGCAGAGAGTAGTCTGCCAGCCAGAGGGGGGTTATTGTACACTGTTAGATGTGTATCTGTGTGTCTGCAGGTGAGGGATAAGATGGAGCGTCAGGGTGTGCAGGTGAGGAAGCTGGAGGCTAACCATGCCCACCTGGTCAACAGGAACCAGTTCAAGGTGCTCATCTTCCAGGTAAGAGGGGGGGGGGGGGCGGTCAGCTCTCTGTGTTACAGGGCTCTCGGTCCATGGACATATTTGGTCATGAGTTGCAGCAGGAAGGCAGCACTCGTCCTGTTTTCTGATTGTCATGGTTACCGCAGAGGGAGCTGTGACAGGTCATAGAGTCAGCTGATCTGTGTGTGTGTGTGTGTGTGTGTGTGTGTGTGTGTGTGTGTGTGTGTGTGTGTGTGTGTGTGTGTGTGTGTGTCTTGTGTGTCTCGTGTGTCTTGTGTGTCTCACCAACACTAAACATTCCCTCCCTAAAATACCCAGCATTCTTCAGGGATTAACCCCTGGTTCTCTAAGAGAACTCTGTCTGCTGAATGACGGAACGGCTCATCCTGCTTCTGTTAAAAGGAATCAAAGACGATAATAATGGACGAAATATTCCTTCATGTTCCACCTAGGGTTCTCCAAGGTTCTAATGTTGGTCCCAAAACATTTTCACATTAATTCTCTAGTTGACTTTATCTTGCATTCTGGATTCCAAAGTTCCACAAATGTTATCTTAAGTACGCCTGAAGGTTCCTTAAAATTCACACTGAAGTTCCTTTAAACTCACACTGAGGTTCCGTTAACCTTGGCTAAGGTTCCTTTAACCTGAGTTGAGGTTCCTTAAACCTTGGCAAAGGTTCCTTTCACCAGAGTTGAGGTTCCTTTAACCGGAGTTGAGGTTCCTTTAAACTGAGTTGAGGTTCCTTTCACCAGAGTTGAGGTTCCTTTAACCTTGGCTAAGGTTCCTTTAAAGGGGAGAGTCAACGTTACTACACCGTTAAAGGGGAGGGTCAACGGTAACTACACCGTTAAAGGGAAGGAGTCAACGTAACTACACCGTTAAAGGGGAGGGTCAACGGTAACTACACCGTTAAAGGGGAGGAGTCAACGTAACTACACCGTTAAAGGGGAGGGTCAACGGTAACTACACCGTTAAAGGGGAGGAGTCAACGTAACTACACCGTTAAACGGGAGGGTCAACGGTAACTACACCGTTAAAGGGAAGGAGTCAACGTAACTACACCGTTAAAGGGGAGGGTCAACGGTAACTACACCGTTAAAGGGGAGGAGTCAACGTAACTACACCGTTAAAGGGGAGGGTCAACGGTAACTACACCGTTAAAGGGGAGGAGTCAACGTAAACTACACCGTTAAACGGGAGGGTCAACGGTAACTACACCGTTAAAGGGGAGGGTCAACGGTAACTACACCGTTAAACGGGAGGGTCAACGGTAACTACACCGTTAAAGGGGAGGAGTCAACGTAACTACACCGTTAAAGGGGAGGGTCAACGGTACTACACCGTTAAAGGGGAGGAGTCAACGTAACTACACCGTTAAACGGGAGGGTCAACGGTAACTACACCGTTAAAGGGGAGGGTCAACGGTAACTACACCGTTAAAGGGGAGGAGTCAACGTAACTACACCGTTAAAGGGGAGGGTCAACGGTACTACACCGTTAAAGGGGAGGGTCAACGTAACTACACCGTTAAACGGGAGGGTCAACGGTAACTACACCGTTAAAGGGGAGGAGTCAACGTAACTACACCGTTAAAGGGGAGGGTCAACGGTACTACACCGTTAAAGGGGAGGAGTCAACGTAACTACACCGTTAAAGGGGAGGAGTCAACGTAACTACACCGTTAAAGGGGAGGGTCAACGGTAACTACACCTTTAACCGGAGTTGAGGTTCCTTTAACCTTGGCTAAGGTTCCTTTAACCGGAGTTGAGTTTCCTTTAACCCTGGCTAAGGTTCCTTTAAACCCTCGTTGCGGTACCTCTGTTCACAGGAGGAGAATGAGATCCCGTCCTCGGTCTACCTGAAGGATCCCCCCCCATTCCCTCGGGATGAGATCCTGGAGGAGGGGGAGGAGCCGACAGAGGGAGTCGATGGTAACCGTTCCCAGGAGGGCGGGCTCTCCACCATCGACCTATCATCTGACGAGGATGAAGGGCTGGAGGCAGAGCTAGAGGAGGAGGAGGCGTGGCCTCAAGACCTGGAGAACATGGAGAAATCCAGAGCAGAGAAACTGAAGAGATCCAGTCTGAAGAAGGTGAGACAGGTCTTCAGACAGACAGACAGATAGACAGGTGTTTAGAAACTGGTTTTATTCAACACTGATACTCAGTACAGGTCAGCAATACAGATCCTCAGCGTGTTCCGCTCTTCCTTTAGAACCTCATATTGTTTTCAACAGTTGTTGTTGTTGGGCAATTTATGGAACATGTGCTGCTAATACATTAATACTTATTTTACTACAGTAAAGTTCTCTCTCTGCAGGTGGACAGTCTAAAGAAGGCGTTCTCCAGGCAGAACATTGAGAAGAAGATGACCAAGATTGGAACAAAGATTGTTTCTCAGGAACAGCGAGAGAAGATCAAACAGAAAACCTCCAGCCTGAAGGTCTCACCTCTGACCTTCAGCATCAGGAAGGTAATATGTTCTTTAAAGTTTCAGCTAAGGTTCTCCTGAGGTAACACTAAGGATCTCATAGAGGATACGACAAGGTTCTCCTGAGGTTCCGCTAAGTTTCTCTTAGAGGTTCCACTAAGGTTCTCTGAGGTTCCACTAATTTCCTCTGAGGTTACACTAAGGTTCTCCTGAGGTTCTACAAAGTTTCTCTTAGAGGTTCCACTAAGATTCCCAGAGGTTCCACTAAGGTTCTCAGAGGTTCCATTAAGTTTTCTCAGAGGTTCCACTAAGTTTCTCAGCGGTTCCACTAAGTTTCTCTCAGAGGTTCCACTAAGTTTCTCTCAGAGGTTCCACTAAGTTTCTCTGAGGTTCCACTAAGTTTCTCAGCGGTTCCACTAAGTTTCTAAGAGGTTCCAGTAACATTCCCAGAGGTTCCACTAAGTTTCTCAGAGGTTCCACTAAGATTCTCCGAGGTTCCACTAAGATTCTCAGAGGTTCCAGTAAGATTCTCAGATGTTCCACTAAGTTTCTCTCAGAGGTTCCACTAAGTTTCTCAGAGGTTCCACTAAGTTTTCTAAGAGGTTCCACTAAGCTTCTCAGAGGTTCCACTAAGTTTCTCTTAGAGGTTCCACTAAGTTTTCTAAGAGGTTCCACTAAGTTTTCTCAGAGGTTCCACTAAGTTTCTCAGAGGTTCCTCTAAGTTTCTCAGAGGTTCCACTAAGATTCTCAGAGGTTCCACTAAGTTTCTCTCAGAGGTTCCACTAAGATTCTTTCAGAGGTTCCACTAAGTTTCTCAGAGGTTCCACTAAGATTCTCAGAGGTTCCACTAAGATTCTCAGAGGTTCCACTAAGTTTCTCTTAGAGGTTCCACTAAGATTCTCTCAGAGGTTCAAATAGGTTCTCCAGAGGTTCCACTAAGTTTCTCTCAGAGGTTCAAATAAGTTCTCCAGAGGTTCCACTAAGATTCTCTCAGAGGTTCAAATAGGTTCTCCAGAGGTTCCACTAAGTTTCTCTCAGAGGTTCAAATAGGTTCTCCAGAGGTTCCACTAAGTTTCTCTCAGAGGTTCAAATAGGTTCTCCAGAGGTTCCACTAAGTTTCTCTCAGAGGTTCAAATAAGTTCTCCAGAGGTTCCACTAAGTTTCTCTCAGAGGTTCAAATAAGTTCTCCAGAGGTTCCACTAAGTTTCTCTCAGAGGTTCAAATAGGTTCTCCAGAGGTTCCACTAAGTTTCTCTCAGAGGTTCAAATAGGTTCTCCAGAGGTTCCACTAAGTTTCTCTCAGAGGTTCAAATAGGTTCTCCAGAGGTTCCACTAAGTTTCTCTCAGAGGTTCAAATAGGTTCTCCAGAGGTTCCACTAAGTTTCTCTCAGAGGTTCAAATAGGTTCTCCAGAGGTTCCACTAAGTTTCTCTCAGAGGTTCAAATAAGTTCTCCAGAGGTTCCACTAAGTTTCTCTCAGAGGTTCAAATAAGTTCTCCAGAGGTTCCACTAAGTTTCTCTCAGAGGTTCAAACAAGTTCTCCAGAGGTTCCACTAAGTTTCTCTCAGAGGTTCAAATAAGTTCTCCAGAGGTTCCACTAAGTTTCTCTCAGAGGTTCAAACAAGTTCTCCAGAGGTTCCACTAAGTTTCTCTCAGAGGTTCAAATAAGTTCTCCAGAGGTTCCACTAAGTTTCTCTCAGAGGTTCAAATAGGTTCTCCAGAGGTTCCACTAAGTTTCTCTCAGAGGTTCAAATAGGTTCTCCAGAGGTTCCACTAAGTTTCTCTCAGAGGTTCAAATAAGTTCTCCAGAGGTTCCACTAAGTTTCTCTCAGAGGTTCAAATAAGTTCTCCAGAGGTTCCACTAAGTTTCTCTCAGAGGTTCAAATAGGTTCTCCAGAGGTTCCACTAAGTTTCTCTCAGAGGTTCAAATAAGTTCTCCAGAGGTTCCACTAAGTTTCTCTCAGAGGTTCAAATAGGTTCTCCAGAGGTTCTATGACTGTGATTCTCACCTCTGTTTCTGTTTCAGCCTCGCAGCAGCTCAGACTCTCGGCACCCCGACGCCCTGCAGGAGGAGGCCGTCATTGACGTCTCTGACCTGCAGATCCCTGACATCCAGGTTCCCTTCAACGAGGTTTCCTTCACTGAGGTCCACGCCCAGCTGAGTCCGGAGGAACCGGGGGAGAAAGAGGAGAAACAGGATGAAGAGGAGAAGGAGGAAAAAGAGGAGGAAGAGGCAAAAGAGGAAGAGCTGGTGGAGGTGGAGAACATAGAGGTGATGGAGAATGTAGAGAATGTAGAGAAGATGATGGAAAACGTAGAAGAAGTGATGGAGAACGTAGAAGAAGTGATGGAGAACGTAGAGGAGGTGATGGAGGATGTGGATGTTTCTGTGGTTTCTGAGGGAGTCGGTCAGAATTACGCTTTGTCCTCCACTCTGCCCCAGGAGGAGAACCAGGAGTAAAGTCTCCATGTTTAAGGGGTGTTTATGGTCTTTATTGTTTAAGCTTCACAGATATATTCATATTGCACAGGAACCTGAACCCTCCTACACGTTCAGATTTCACTAACTAAACAAAAAATGTTTGAATGCGTTTTTATATTAAGTTCTACAGCTGATCCGAGAACTGTTATTTTGGTTCCTCTAATGTTCCCCTGAGTTTCCTCCAGAGTCTTTAAAGACCATCTGAACAACATTCCCCCAGGATTCCTTTGAGGTTCCCCATGTTCTCCAACATTCCCATTAGCGTTGCCTCAGGTTTTGAGAGGTTCTTCCGAAGTTTATCAGATTCCTCACTAAACATTTTCTTAGGGTTCCTCTATCAGGCTACACGGTCCCTTTAATATTCCCTTAGGGTTCCTCTATCAGGCTACAAGGTCCCTTTAATATTCCCTTAGGGTTCCTCTATCAGGCTACAAGGTCCCTTTAATATTCCCTTAGGGTTCCTCTATCAGGCTACACGGTCCCTTTAATATTCCCTTAGGGTTCCTCTATCAGGCTACAAGGTCCCTTTAATATTCCCTTAGGGTTCCTCTATCAGGCTACAAGGTCCCTTTAATATTCCCTTAGGGTTCCTCTATCAGGCTACAAGGTCCCTTTAATATTCCCTTAGGGTTCCTCTATCAGGCTACAAGGTCCCTTTAATATTCCCTTAGGGTTCCTCTATCAGGCTACAAGGTCCCTTTAATATTCCCTTAGGGTTCCTCTATCAGGCTACAAGGTCCCTTTAATATTCCCTTAGGGTTCCTCTATCAGGCTACAAGGTCCCTTTAATATTCCCTTAGGGTTCCTCTATCAGGCTACAAGGTCCCTTTAATATTCCCTTAGGGTTCCTCTATCAGGCTACAAGGTCCCTTTAATATTCCCTTAGGGTTCCTCTATCAGGCTACAAGGTCCCTTTAATATTCCCTTAGGGTTCCTCTATCAGGCTACAAGGTTCCTTTAATATTCCCTTAGGGTTCCTCTATCAGGCTACAAGGTCCCTTAAATATTCCCTTAGGGTTCCTCTATCAGGCTACAAGGTCCCTTTAATATTCCCTTAGGGTTCCTCTATCAGGCTACAAGGTCCCTTTAATATTCCCTTAGGGTTCCTCTATCAGGCTACAAGGTCCCTTTAATATTCCCTTAGGGTTCCTCTATCAGGCTACAAGGTCCCTTTAATATTCCCTTAGGGTTCCTCTATCAGGCTACAAGGTCCCTTTAATATTCCCTTAGGGTTCCTCTATCAGGCTACAAGGTCCCTTTAATATTCCCTTAGGGTTCCTCTATCAGGCTACAAGGTCCCTTTAATATTCCCTTAGGGTTCCTCTATCAGGCTACAAGGTCCCTTTAATATTCCCTTAGGGTTCCTCTATCAGGCTACAAGGTTCCTTTAATATTCCCTTAGGGTTCCTCTATCAGGCTACAAGGTCCCTTTAATATTCCCTTAGGGTTCCTCTATCAGGCTACAAGGTCCCTTTAATATTCCCTTAGGGTTCCTCTATCAGGCTACAAGGTTCCTTTAATATTCCCTTAGGGTTCCTCTATCAGGCTACAAGGTCCCTTTAATATTCCCTTAGGGTTCCTCTATCAGGCTACAAGGTCCCTTTAATATTCCCTTAGGGTTCCTCTATCAGGCTACAAGGTCCCTTTAATATTCCCTTAGGGTTCCTCTATCAGGCTACAAGGTCCCTTTAATATTCCCTTAGGGTTCCTCTATCAGGCTACAAGGTTCCTTTAATATTCCCTTAGGGTTCCTCTATCAGGCTACAAGGTTCCTTTAATATTCCCTTAGGGTTCCTCTATCAGGCTACAAGGTCCCTTTAATATTCCCTTAGGGTTCCTCTATCAGGCTACAAGGTCCCTTTAATATTCCCTTAGGGTTCCTCTATCAGGCTACAAGGTTCCTTTAATATTCCCTTAGGGTTCCTCTATCAGGCTACAAGGTCCCTTTAATATTCCCTTAGGGTTCCTCTATCAGGCTACAAGGTCCCTTTAATATTCCCTTAGGGTTCCTCTATCAGGCTACAAGGTCCCTTTAATATTCCCTTAGGGTTCCTCTATCAGGCTACAAGGTCCCTTTAATATTCCCTTAGGGTTCCTCTATCAGGCTACAAGGTCCCTTTAATATTCCCTTAGGGTTCCTCTATCAGGCTACAAGGTCCCTTTAATATTCCCTTAGGGTTCCTCTATCAGGCTACAAGGTCCCTTTAATATTCCCTTAGGGTTCCTCTATCAGGCTACAAGGTCCCTTTAATATTCCCTTAGGGTTCCTCTATCAGGCTACAAGGGGCCTCTATGGTTCTTTTGCGATAATGCCCGGAGGTTCTCCTGATGTATGTTGTCAGATACATTACCAGCGCTGGCTTTTAATTGCACCTCTTTTAACTAACATTTGAATAAACTTCAATCACTGTTTTTATTTTGAAAACCTGCTGCCAAAGACACTTCCCGTTACAGGTGTTACGTTCCATCAATTAAATAATATGTGTTACGACTTCCTGTCTCTGTTCTGTTCACACCACCTGTGGTAAAATCATATCTTTATTGTACAAGAACACCTGTAATTTCATATATTCTTTTAATGTAGAAACACGTGGAACACTTAAATATCTGTAAACTCATTTGTTAGGGTACCAAAGAACCATCAGCACCTAACCCTAGGCTTAAGAAGCTAATCATGCTAACCGAGTAAACCATTGTCAAACTGAAGTGCCAGTAGTGACTTTAGTCATTCAAATATAAAATATAGGAACCCAGTCTGTGTGAGCTGCTGCTCGTCCAGCACCTCACTGAACCCAGTCTGTGTGAGGTGCTGCTCGTCCAGCAGCTCACTGAACCCAGTCTGTGTGAGCTGCTGCTCGTCCAGCAGCTCACTGAACCCAGTCTGTGTGAGCTGCTGCTCGTCCAGCAGCTCACTGAACCCAGTCTGTGTGAGCTGCTGCTCGTCCAGCAGCTCACTGAACCCAGTCTGTGTGAGCTGCTGCTCGTCCAGCAGCTCACTGAACCCAGTCTGTGTGAGCTGCTGCGTGGACGAGCAGCAGAGGACATCCTGTACTGATCCGCTAGTGATCTAATTAAAACACAGCTGGATCATGGTTCTCCTAAGCGTCATAACCAGGCTCCTTATGGATCATATTATTGATGTTCATGTGATGGTGGAAAACCTCAGTATTGCCTGTCGTCAAATGACAGGCATTACACAGAAAGGGGCGGGGCCTGCCCTAGAGGCCAAGTGAGCTTTACAAATCTTCATCACTGATCTATACAGGTGTCATGTCAGGTTTATATCATGCAAAATGATCCTAGACAGGGTTTGTGATGAAGAGCACTTTATTGAAGAGGTTGGATCAGATCTTGTTGAAGGCAGCGACGTCCATCGACTGAACAAAGTCCTCGAACGCTGTGATCTGCTCCTCCAGCAGGTCAGTGCCCACCTGTAAACACATTTAATATTATATATACATACATACATACACGCATAAACAAACATACACGCATGCATACACACCTTGTCGTCCTCCACCACACAGTTGATCTGCAGCTTTTTGATGCCATAACCCACCGGCAACAGCTTGGCTGAAACGCAGATACACATCAATAAATACCCCTGCAGTCTGAATATTCATAAATACACATCAATAAATACCCCCTGCAGTCTGAATATTCATAAATACACATCAATAAATACTCCTGCAGTCTGAATATTCATAAATACACATCAATAAATACTCCTGCAGTCTGAATATTCATAAATACACATCAATAAATACTCCTGCAGTCTGAATATTCATAAATACACATCAATAAATACTCCTGCAGTCTGAATATTCATAAATACACATCAATAAATACTCCTGCAGTCTGAATATTCATAAATACACATCAATAAATACCCCTGCAGTCTGAATATTCATAAATACACATCAATAAATACTCCTGCAGTCTGAATATTCATAAATACACATCAATAAATACCCCTGCAGTCTGAATATTCATAAATACACATCAATAAATACCCCTGCAGTCTGAATATTCATAAATACACATCAATAAATACCCCTGCAGTCTGAATATTCATATATAAATAATAAAGAGCGAGCAGGTTTCAGATCAGAGAGTCATCACGGTTCAGCCGAAAGATGGTAAATGAGATCATCATCAACCTGCACTCTTTATTATAGGACCTTCATATTGATATTCCTCATGACACTATGCTGTATTGATATTCCTCATGATACTATGCTGTATTGATATTCCTCATGATACTATGCTGTATTGATATTGATATTCCTCATGACACTATGCTGTATTGATATTCCTCATGACACTATGCTGTATTGATATTCCTCATGACACTATGCTGTATTGATATTCCTCATGACACTATGCTGTATTGATATTCCTCATGACACTATGCTGTATTGATATTCCTCATGACACTATGCTGTATTGATATTCCTCATGATACTATGCTGTATTGATATTCCACATGATACTATGCTGTATTGATATTCCTCATGACACTATGCTGTATTGATATTCTTCATGACACTATGCTGTATTGATATTCCTCATGACACTATGCTGTATTGATATTCCTCATGACACTATGCTGTATTGATATTCCACATGACACTATGCTGTATTGATATTCCTCATGACACTATGCTGTATTGATATTCCTCATGACACTATGCTGTATTGATATTCCTCATGACACTATGCTGTATTGATATTGATATTCCTCATGACACTATGCTGTATTGATATTCCACATGACACTATGCTGTATTGATATTCCTCATGATACTATGCTGTATTGATATTCCTCATGATACTATGCTGTATTGATATTCCTCATGATACTATGCTGTATTGATATTCCTCATGACACTATGCTGTATTGATATTCCTCATGATACTATGCTGTATTGATATTCCTCATGATACTATGCTGTATTGATATTCCTCATGACACTATGCTGTATTGATATTCCTCATGACACTATGCTGTATTGATATTCCTCATGACACTATGCTGTATTGATATTCCACATGACACTATGCTGTATTGATATTCCTCATGACACTATGCTGTATTGATATTCCTCATGACACTATGCTGTATTGATATTCCACATGACACTATGCTGTATTGATATTCCTCATGACACTATGCTGTATTGATATTCCACATGATACTATGCTGTATTGATATTCCTCATGACACTATGCTGTATTGATATTCCTCATGACACTATGCTGTATTGATATTCCTCATGACACTATGCTGTATTGATATTCCACATGACACTATGCTGTATTGATATTCCACATGACACTATGCTGTATTGATATTCCTCATGACACTATGCTGTATTGATATTCCTCATGACACTATGCTGTATTGATATTCTTCATGACACTATGCTGTATTGATATTGATATTCCTCATGACACTATGCTGTATTGATATTCCTCATGATACTCACACTGTCCCCAGATCAGCCCGTCCATCTTGATGCTCCTCACGTGCTCCTCCAGCTGCTTCATGTCCGTCTCGTCGTCCCAGGGCTTCACGTCCAATAGGAGCGAGGACTTGGCGATGATGGTGGGCTCTGGGGTGGGGGGGGGGGGGGGTGTCAGTTACCATGGCAACAAATCAGCTGCGCCACAGAAAGCGTCACAAGGGTCTCTCAGAATAAAGCATGGTGTCCATCAGGGGTCAGTTGAAAGATGGTGATTTGTTGATCATCATAGAGCAGAGCTTTGATTGGTGGGTTTCCACCTGTCACTCACTTTTGGATTTCTTAGCGGCGTACTGAGCCAGGCGCTCCTCCTTCAGACGCTCCGCCTCCTCGTCCTCCTGACAGACAAAACCCAGGGACAAACACACAGGTTAGTGTAAGGCACTGAGGGTAAAGACAAAACTAAAGACAGGGAGACACTGACATGTCCTCGCAAAGGATAAACACAGGGAGACACACTGACATGATGTCCTCAGGAAGGATAAAGACAGGGAGACACTGACATGTCCTCGCAAAGGATAAACACAGGGAGACACACTGACATGATGTCCTCGCAAAGGATAAACACAGGGAGACACTGACATGATGACCTCAGGAAGGATAAAGACAGGGAGACACTGACATGATGACCTCAGGAAGGATAAAGACAGGGAGACACACTGACATGATGTCCTCAGGAAGGATAAAGACAGGGAGACACACTGACATGATGACCTCAGGAAGGATAAAGACAGGGAGACACACTGACATGATGTCCTCAGGAAGGATAAAGACAGGGAGACACACTGACATGATGACCTCAGGAAGGATAAAGACAGGGAGACACACTGACATGATGTCCTCAGGAAGGATAAAGACAGGGAGACACACTGACATGATGACCTCAGGAAGGATAAAGACAGGGAGACACACTGACATGATGACCTCAGGAAGGATAAAGACAGGGAGACACACTGACATGATGTCCTCAGGAAGGATAAAGACAGGGAGACACACTGACATGATGACCTCAGGAAGGATAAAGACAGGGAGACACACTGACATGATGACCTCACGAGGGATAAAGACAGGGAGACACACTGACATGATGACCTCACGAAGGATAAAGACAGGGAGACACACTGACATGATGTCCTCACGAGGGATAAAGACAGGGAGACACACTGACATGATGACCTCACGAAGGATAAAGACAGGGAGACACACTGACATGATGACCTCACAAAGGATAAAGACAGGGAGACACACTGACATGATGTCCTCACGAGGGATAAAGACAGGGAGACACACTGACATGATGACCTCAGGAAGGATAAAGACAGGGAGACACACTGACATGATGACCTCACGAGGGATAAAGACAGGGAGACACACTGACATGATGACCTCACCTCCTCGTCGGAGCCGAACAAGTCGATGTCGTCGTCATCGTCCTCCACCTTGGCAGCTGAAGGGGCGGGGCCGGAGGTGGTATCGGCCACTCCTGGGGGGCCGTATTGACCGAGTGGTTTCTTTACACCTGGGAGGCTGAGAGAGGGGGCGGGGCTTAATAAAGTTATGTCCAACACACCTGTACACACACCTGAGGCTTCAATCACCTGTTTCTCTGGCTGTAGGACAGGATGTGGTTGTACCAGCGCAGAGCATGCACCAGATCAGCTGATGGAGCTCCGGGGAGGGAATCGAACACCGCCACGTCCGCCTGCGACGGGACGTACCTGCACACAGGAAGTGATGGCAACACATAGGAAGTGAGTTCAACACCTGGGAGAACAGTGACCCTTTACACTGAATAACGTGACATTAAGTGTGAGCAGGTTTCAGATCAAAGAGTGACATCACAGTTCAGCCGAAAGATGGTGAGAATGATCATCATAAACCTGCACACACCTTGGTACACACTTTTAAAATCACTAGCCTGTTTAAGGAGTCCTGTGGAATGCTTACTAGCATTAGCTAATATAGTCTGTTTATATTTCAGTAACTCACAATCCTCATTTAATAATCAGCTTTATAATAACTATAATCATTGTCAGTTTTCTGAGGAGCTTCTGATTAAAACCATCCGGTATTAATAATCCCTGTTCTGTAACAGTTCATTATGAGTTCTCATGTTATTAATGGCACTTGTAAACTGCTGCTTCTCCTGTCTGTAGCCATGGTTGTGTATTGTTTCATTACTAAAGTGTGTTTTCTGGATGACTGACTGTTTAGCTGCTGTAACACTGTTAACCATGTGACTCACTGACAATAACCCGGACTGCACATCAAACTGCACTTTTGCACAATAACTTTTACCCGTATCAAGCAATGTAAATATATGTAACAATCCGGATACATTTTGTGAAGATGTTCATTGAAGTCCTTAATTCCGTTTTTTGTCCAAACAGATTCTTACCAGTACATCCTTTTAATCATTGTATTTGTGTTTTATTACCCCGTGTGAACCACACTGTCCTGTTTTTCACTCTTCTCTGTTGCTGCTTAAACCACTGAATTTCCCCACCGGGATTAACAAAGGTCCATCTTAATGTCCCCGCTGTGGGACTAATAAAGGTTCTCACTTTGAAGACAGGTGGCACGTCACAGCAGCACTGTTAGCACCACGTGGCGCCATGCTAACCAAAGACACTTCTTCACCCTATAACCCATCAAACGCTCTGCTCAAAGAGAACTCTAACTCTCAAGAGGACAGATTTAAGTCTTTATGACTGATCCAAGGACAGTTTAGAGCTCCATGACGGTTTCTTTAGTCTCATTTAAACACTTAAACTGTGCCAACCGCTGTCAGCTAACTGTTAGCTCAGCGCAGAGCCAACATGGCTGCCTGTGGCAGCAGTTTCTCTGTAATAGAAAGCTCTCTTTCTGGATCTTTCTGCTCACCCCTCGATGTAGCTGCGGTCCGACAGGAACCCATTGAGCACCTTGAGCCCGGAGGGAGATTTGAGATCACCGAAGCCCATGATGAAGCAGAAGATCCGAAGCGAGGAAGAAGGAGTCGCGTAGAAGATCAGGAAGAAAGGGGGAGTAGACTCGAAGAGCCGGCCTTATACCCGGAGAGGCTCCTCCCCCGTGGAGAGATCCGCCTCATGCTCGCTGTTCCTGGAGGAGACTTCTTTTAAAGGCCCTTTATTGATTAAGAAGTCTCAAACTGGAACCCGCAGGTGAGGGGGTTCATATCATTCACAACAAACACACAAAAGGGAGGCTGAACCAGCTCTCTGTCTCTGTCCCTCTACCTGTCCCTGTCCCTATCCCAGTCCTAGAGTACTTTGACTATAATCTCCATGCAGGAGCTGTGGATGTAAATCAGCAGCAACTCACTTCCTACCTCGGGCTCAGAAATGCAGTCAGACGGGTCACATGGTCCCACAGACCGTTCTGATTGGATGCTGCTGAACACACCTGAGACACACTGGACAGGTGAGTTTCAGTCAGTTGCTCAGAGAGGAAAGAAGGTCCACAGGAGAAGAAGAAGAAGAAGAAGAAGAAGAAGAAGTCTTTATGGGTTTGTCTCACAGCTGCAGCGCTCCTCAGGTAAGACATCATGACTGATTATGATGACTGAGCAGCTGTCGTGACATCGTGAGTATGTTTTATGTTTACAGGGTATTTTTCTGTACTTCCTGTGTGGTGTGCAGGTGATCCTGATGGGTTTGGACTCAGCAGGTAAAACCACACTGTTAGCCAGACTGCTGACCGGACAGGTAAGGCGCTACTGTTGACAAATAAATATAAATAAAGTCAATCACTGTAAATATATATAACTGTTGTCTCTGAGGTGATGGAGACGGGCTTATAAATGTAAACAACTGTTGTTGTCTCCGAGGTGATGGAGACGGGCTTATAAATGTAAACAACTGTTGTTGTCTCCGAGGTGATGGAGACGGGCTTATAAATGTAAACAACTGTTGTTGTCTCTGAGGTGATGGAGACGGGCTTATAAATGTAAACAACTGTTGTTGTCTCCGAGGTGATGGAGACGGGCTTATAAATGTAAACAACTGTTGTTGTCTCCGAGGTGATGGAGACGGGCTTATAAATGTAAACAACTGTTGTTGTCTCGAGGTGATGGAGACGGGCTTATAAATGTAAACAACTGTTGTTGTCTCTGAGGTGATGGAGACGGGCTTATAAATGTAAACAACTGTTGTTGTCTCTGAGGTGATGGAGACGGGCTTATAAATGTAAACAACTGTTGTTGTCTCCGAGGTGATGGAGACGGGCTTATAAATGTAAACAACTGTTGTTGTCTCTGAGGTGATGGAGACGGGCTTATAAATGTAAACAACTGTTGTTGTCTCTGAGGTGATGGAGACGGGCTTATAAATGTAAACAACTGTTGTTGTCTCTGAGGTGATGGAGACGGGCTTATAAATGTAAACAACTGTTGTTGTCTCCGAGGTGATGGAGACGGGCTTATAAATGTAAACAACTGTTGTTGTCTCTGAGGTGATGGAGACGGGCTTATAAATGTAAACAACTGTTGTTGTCTCTGAGGTGATGGAGACGGGCTTATAAATGTAAACAACTGTTGTTGTCTCTGAGGTGATGGAGACGGGCTTATAAATGTAAACAACTGTTGTTGTCTCTGAGGTGATGGAGACGGGCTTATAAATGTAAACAACTGTTGTTGTCTCTGAGGTGATGGAGACGTCTCCCACCATCGGCTTCAACGTGGGGACTCTGGATCTGGACAAGAAGACGTCTCTCACCATCTGGGACGTCGGGGGCCAGAAGAGCATGAGAGCCAACTGGAGGTCAACAACAACAGCACACCTAAATATGTACACACATAATCACACACACTCACACACGTAAATATAAATAACAAACATTTAAACAACAACGACATAAACATCAACAAGTAAACATGAAAACAAAGAGGTAAATATAAACAAACATGCCCCCCCCTTCAGGTACTACCTGGAGGGATGCCGGGCCCTGGTCTTCGTTGTGGACAGCAGCGACCCGGCTCGGCTGCCCGAGGCTCAGAAGGTCCTGAAGAAGGTTCTGAGTGAGGAGATCCTCAGAGACGTTCCTCTCATGGTTCTGGCCAACAAGAAGGACCGGTCCAACTCTATGACCATCCGGGAGGTAGGGAACCAGCAGAACCAGAACTACATCATACAGAACCAAAACTACATCATACAGAACCAGAACTACATCATACAGAACCAGAACTACATCATACAGAACCAGAACTACATCATACAGAACCAAAACTACATCATACAGAACCAGAACTACATCATACAGAACCAAAACTACATCATACAAAACTAGAACTACACCATACAGAACCAGAACTACATCATACAAAACTAGAACTACACCATACAGAACCAGAACTACATCATACAGAACCAGAACTACACCATACAGAACCAGAACTACATCATACAGAACCAGAACTACATCATACAGAACCAGAACTACACCATACAGAACCAGAACTACATCATACAGAACCAGAACTACATCATACAGAACCAGAACTACACCATACAGAACCAGAACTACATCATACAGAACCAGAACTACACCATACAGAACCAGAACTACATCATACAGAACCAGAACTACATCATACAGAACCAGAACTACATCATACAGAACCAGAACTACACTATACAGAACCAGAACTACATCATACAGAACCAGAACTACATCTACAGAAGCAGCTCTCAGACTCAGCAGGTCCCAGGTTCTCCTGTTCTCTGATGTTCTCTATCTGTTCCTCAGATCTCTGAGCAGCTTGACCTACCTCAGTATGTGGACCGGCTGTGGGAGATCCAGGCCTGCAGCGCTGTGCAGGGTCTGGGCCTCCAGCAGGCCTTCCTGTCCGTCCACAAGCTCATCAAGAAGTCCTGAAGCCCTAAAGCCCTGTGGGCCTGAAGACCTGAAGCCCCCTGTAGAGCCCCAGTATTGATCTTTCAGTTCTCATGGAATAAAGGTTTAAAGTGTGTAATGCAGTTTTTATATGAAGTTATTTTGAATAAAAACCATGTTTCTCTGGGGGGTCCGGCGTAGACCATATGAAGACAGGAGTCAGCTTAAATGAGGTCATTGTTTAATGTTGGTTATTACACGGCTGAGTTGAATACTGGACTCTGATTGGTCGATTTGGACATTCCAGAGGTTGTCGATAAGGCTGCTGTATCCCATCATCTCTACTTCCTCTTCCTGGTCTCCCCGCGCTTCGGTATATGCAGACTCCTCAGGGAGAACCATGACTGGACCAGCAGCAGAACTGGGACCAGGACCCAAATCCCGTTAAAGAACACCAGGTAGACCCACAGGTAGAGGGGGCGGGACGTGTCCAGGTGAGGACTGCCCATCAGCCAATCAGGACAGAAGGTCATCCAGCCCCCGTACAGCTCACACACACACAGCGCCACCTGCAGGAAGTGCCTGGAACACACATGTTATGATGTTAAAGTAAACCCTTTTGTAACGGCTCAGGTGAGGGTCTACCTGCAGCACTGGTCCTACCTACTGGTCCTACCTGAAGTAATGGTCCTACCTGTTGTACTGGTCCTATGTATAATGATGGTTCTACCTACCGGTCTTTCCTGTAGTCCTACCTGTAGCACTGGTCCTACCTATGGTCCTACAGTACTGGTCCTACCTGTAGCACTGGTACTACCTATGGTCCTACAGTACTGGTCCTACCTGTAGTACTGGTCCTACCTATGGTCCTACCTGTAGCACTGGTCCTACCTATGGTCCTACAGTACTGGTTTTACCTGTAGCACTGGTCCTACCTATGGTCCTACAGTACTGGTTTTACCTGTAGCACTGGTCCTACCTATAGTCCTACAGTACTGGTCCTACCTGTAGCACTGGTCCTACCTATGGTCCTACCTGTAGCACTGGTCCTACCTATGGTCCTACAGTACTGGTCCTACCTGTAGCACTGGTCCTACCTATAGTCCTACAGTACTGGTTTTACCTGTAGCACTGGTCCTACCTATAGTCCTACAGTACTGGTCCTACCTGTAGCACTGGTCCTACCTATGGTCCTACAGTACTGGTTTACCTGTAGCACTGGTCCTACCTATAGTCCTACAGTACTGGTCCTACCTGTAGCACTGGTCCTACCTATGGTCCTACCTGTAGCACTGGTCCTACCTATGGTCGTACAGTACTGGTCCTACCTGTAGCACTGGTCCTACCTATAGTCCTACAGTACTGGTTTTACCTGTAGCACTGGTCCTACCTATAGTCCTACAGTACTGGTCCTACCTGTAGCACTGGTCCTACCTATGGTCCTACAGTACTGGTCCTACCTGTAGTACTGGTCCTACCTATGGTCCTAGAGTACTGGTTTTACCTATGGTCCTACAGTACTGGTCCTACCTATGGTCCTAGAGTACTGGTTTTACCTATGGTCCTACAGTACTGGTCCTACAGTACTGGTCCTACCTATGGTCCTACAGTACTGGTCCTACCTATGGTCCTACAGTACTGGTCCTACCTGTAGCACTGGTCCTACCTATGGTCCTACAGTACTGGTCTTACCTGTAGCACTGGTCCTACCTATGGTCCTACAGTACTGGTCCTACCTGTAGCACTGGTCCTACCTATGGTCCTACAGTACTGGTTTTACCTGTAGCACTGGTCCTACCTATGGTCCTACAGTACTGGTCTTACCTGTAGCACTGGTCCTACAGTACTGGTTTTACCTGTAGCACTGGTCCTACAGTACTGGTCTTACCTGTAGCACTGGTCCTACCTATGGTCCTACAGTACTGGTTTTACCTGTAGCACTGGTCCTACCTATGGTCCTACAGTACTGGTCCTACCTGTAGCACTGGTCCTACCTATGGTCCTACAGTACTGGTCTTACCTGTAGCACTGGTACTACCTATGGTCCTACAGTACTGGTCCTACCTGTAGTACTGGTCCTACCTATGGTCCTACCTGTAGCACTGGTCCTACCTGTAGTACTGGTGCTACCTATGGTCCTACAGTACTGGTCCTACCTGTAGCACTGGTCCTACCTATGGTCCTACAGTACTGGTCTTACCTGTAGCACTGGTCCTACCTATGGTCCTACAGTACTGGTCCTACCTGTAGTACTGGTGCTACCTATGGTCCTACAGTACTGGTCCTACCTGTAGCACTGGTCCTACCTATGGTCCTACAGTACTGGTCTTACCTGTAGCACTGGACCTACCTATGGTCCTACAGTACTGGTCCTACCTGTAGCACTGGTCCTACCTATGGTCCTACAGCACTGGTCCTACCTATGGTCCTACAGTACTGGTCCTACCTGTAGCACTGGTCCTACCTATGGTCCTACAGCACTGGTCCTACCTATGGTCCTACAGTGCTGGTTTTACCTGTAGCACTGGTCCTACCTATGGTCCTACAGTACTGGTCCTACCTATGGTCCTACAGTACTGGTCCTACCTGTAGTACTGGTCCTACCTATGGTCCTACAGTACTGGTCCTACCTGTAGCACTGGTCCTACCTATGGTCCTACAGTACTGGTCCTACCTGTAGTACTGGTCCTACCTATGGTCCTACTTATGGTCCTACCTGTAGCACTGGTCCTACCTAAGGTCCTACAGTACTGGTCCTACCTGTAGCACTGGTCCTACCTATGGTCCTACAGTACTGGTCCTACCTGTAGTACTGGTCCTACCTATGGTCCTACAGTACTGGTCCTACCTATGGTCCTACAGTACTGGTCCTACCTGTAGTACTGGTCCTACCTGTAGTACTGGTCCTACCTATGGTCCTACAGTACTGGTCCTACCTTTAGCACTGGTCCTACCTATGGTCCTACAGTACTGGTCCTACCTGTAGTACTGGTCCTAGCTATGGTCCTACAGTACTGGTCCTACCTGTAGTACTGGTCCTACCTGTAGTACTGGTCCTAGCTATGGTCCTACAGCACTGGTCCTACCTATGGTCCTACAGTACTGGTCCTACCTGTAGCACTGGTCCTACCTATGGTCCTACAGTACTGGTCCTACCTGTAGTACTGGTCCTACCTATGGTCCTACTTATGGTCCTACCTGTAGCACTGGTCCTAGCTATGGTCCTACAGTACTGGTCCTACCTGTAGTACTGGTCCTACCTGTAGCACTGGTCCTACCTATGGTCCTACAGTACTGGTTTTACCTGTAGCACTGGTCCTACCTATGGTCCTACAGTACTGGTCCTACCTGTAGCACTGGTCCTACCTATGGTCCTACAGTACTGGTCCTACCTGTAGTACTGGTCCTACCTATGGTCCTAGAGTACTGGTTTTACCTATGGTCCTACAGTACTGGTCCTACCTATAGTCCTACAGTACTGGTCCTACCTATGGTCCTACAGTACTGGTCCTACCTATGGTCCTACAATACTGGTCCTACCTATGGTCCTACAATACTGGTCCTACCTGTAGTAGTGGTCCTACCTATGGTCCTACAGTACTGGTTCTACCTGTAGCACTGGTCCTACCTATGGTCCTACAGTACTGGTCTTACCTGTAGCACTGGTCCTACCTATGGTCCTACAGTACTGGTCTTACCTGTAGCACTGGTCCTACCTATGGTCCTACAGTACTGGTCTTACCTGTAGTACTGGTCCTTGAGCACGGCATGGATCAGAAGCAGACCCAGCATGGAGTCCAGCACTACGGTCAGGATCTCTATGGAGACGATGGTGGGGTCAGAAACCAGCCAGCGCCGGTCAGCCTTCCCGTACTCCTTCCCTTGGAACACACACAGGTCCTCACCTCAGAGATTCATTTATGATTAATGTCATTAATCAATAAATGAAAATATGATAAACTCACAGAGCTCTGCCAGTGGACCCTCAGACGTCTCCACCGCCCCCCCCCCCAGTGACATGTACACAAACGGACCCTCCTGAACATAAATCAAACATCAACAACAATAAAACAAAGTTTTCAACCTACTGTGAGATCCTGATTGGACCTACCATCGTCAGGTGGACGATGACGTCATAGAAGAGCCACAGCACCACCCACCTGTCCTGCACTAAGACCCGCCCCCCACACCTTTGGGTTAGCAGCCCGGCGGCTAACAGCTGCAGGCTACATGCTAACAGAGACCAGATGGAGACCACAGACATGCCTGAGTCCATGGCAGAGGAGCAGGAGAAGAAACTGTAGTTTTCTGGTGAAGAATCAAGCTGTGAGATTGGAGACGTCAGGTCCCGCCCCTAACCTCACTCTATTGGTTGTTCTGGTTCTAAACCCCGCCCAAGTCCTCCCATTGGCTGCTGAGATCAGCCCACCTCCCGACCCTGCCCCTTTCCAGAGAGTAACCAGAATCCACTCAGGTTAATAAATACTCTCATATATAAGTATATTTAGGTTTTTACGCTTTTGTATGGTTATACAAGTATATATGTAGACAGTTTATATTTATACATTAAATAACAGCCTTTTTGGGTTGAAACTGAAAGGATTGCTACGAACTAAAGATCATCAACATCTGAGTTTTACTAAATGCCTTTACAATCCGACAATATTATCAATATTAATGACATTATTTATTTCATAGATATCTTCTTCTAATTATTGAATTAATTAACTATTATATTAATTATCATTCAGGGGCGTCATTAGGCCTATTTTAGGGGGGCTTCAGCCCCCCTAAAATATTCTTAAGCCCCCCTAAATTATTATTATTATTATTTTTTTAAATGCCGACAAATTCAATATAATGTGGCCAGAATATGAGTTCACATAAATAATCACACAACCATTATTCACTTAAATATGGTCATAAATCTTAGTTTCCCTGTAGTGAAAGGTAGAGTCAGGGTCAGTGCGTCGTTATCCAATCCATTCCACCTGTTCATAGAGCACGCCCACATCACTGAAATCCAGTCCACGTTTTCACTGCAACCTAGGTTGCACTCGTCTCTGCATCTGGGTACCCGCAGCATGTACCGGGAGCGGAGCACACAGAGCCGACTAGAGCAGCATTAGCAGAAGAACGTGAACAAGAATGGATATAGGACATTTTTTCAAGAGAGTAAGTATTGATCACTGCTGTTGGTGACAATAAGTTAGCTCCAGTCCCCCAGCTAACAACAGAAAGTCCCATGTAATTAATGAACGAAATGCTCCCTGCTTGAGCAAAGATGTTGCAGTGTAGATGCAGGGCTACTAAAAGGCATCCAGGCACGCAGTCCGAAATCTGAGAACTTCTTGAGTGAATCACACTTGAATGAACTTGCAAAACACTACAGCACTGACCTGAAAACAGAGGAGGTTCTGGTGGCCAGAAACTTTCTTGCCCGGAAAACAGAGGCTGGATGTTCACCCAAAGATATGTTGACTGTGCACAACCTCCTTGATTCAGACATGTTTCCCTCCCTGAAGGCAACCTTCCAAGTTGCTTTAACAGTGCCTGTAAGCAGCTGCTCGTGTGAAAGGTCCTTTAGTGTACTGCGCCGGCTGCACTCCTGGCTACGCCAAACAATGGGTCAGAAAAGACTTCACAGTCTTGCAGTCATGTCAATTGAAAAAGACGCCCTTCAGCACCTGAATCACAACAGAGTGATAGAGGCCTTTGCCACCCTTAAAAACAGACGGCATTCTTTGATGCTTCCACCCACCAAGTAACTGCCAATTGTAGGCATGTTATTTTAAATGTACTTAGTGAGAACACAGCGCTCTTTGTTTTGCAGAGTTTTGGATAATACATGTGGGCTGTTAATGAATACGAAGCATTGGTTGAATAGGGCAGTGTAACTGTGTGATGGTTCTTTTGTTGTTGTTGATGCTGTGGACATACAGTACTTCCTGTGTTTGTTGTTGTACTGTATTAAAGATGTAATGGTGGCCCGAAACATTTACACAGTAAAGGATCTGTTAAATCTGTCCCAAAAGTGTAAGGCAATTTCTCAGTTTTTGTTAGCTGTTTGTGAAATTAAACGTTCGCTCACATCCTGTGCATCTCCTGGGGGCTTAGTCCCCCCTGTCCTTAAAACCTAGTGACGCCCCTGATTATCATTAACAATAAGAACCGTGAGCAGTTGTTGTTGTGCAGTTCTCTGGGCGGCCACTCGGCGCTGTGAAGCCGCCTCTACCTGAAATTCAGCAGCAGAAGAAGAGTCAAACCGGAAACTTAACAGATGAAGGAGCAGCGCGCGACGGAAGGAGACTTGATCGTGAAAGTAAACAACAACAAAGACCAGCTGCAGGTAAACAAACAACAGTAAACAGCTGATCAGTGGGGGGTGGGGGTCGGGTAGACCCTCACCTGAGCCAATCAGTGTCTCTGTAGCTCAGCGGACAGCAGGCTAAGGTTAGCTGCTAAGAACCTGAGCCCGAGTCTCAGCCAATCAGAGCACAGCTGTCCTGCTGCTCTGATTGGCTGAATGTATTATTATTATTAATACATTCATAAAGTGCTTTCTAAGTATGTATTTATTATTTCACACTATTTGTTGTTACGATCATGTTATTGTTGTTATTTAAGTATTATGTAGTCATTGTGATTATTATTTCTATTATTTAATGCATATTATTGTTATTATTATCAGTAGTTTTTGCTCTTATCATTTTCTAACCTCTCTTCAGGTTCATGGACTGGTTACAGTGGGTTACAGCATGGATCGCTCTGATTGGATGGGTGATTCACTGACGACTCTGTTTCGAGGTGGGTCCTCATGAACATGTCATGAACATGTCATGAACATGTCATGAACATGTCAGTATTATAAATCATGTTAATAACATTAACACTGATTGTGTTTCAGATTCGCAGGATGTCCGACTCTGATGAAGGTAAACAATCACCTGTGCAGTCATTACATACCTGTACATCACTTATACTGTGTGTGTGTGTGTGTGTGTGTGTGTGTGTGTGTGTGTGTGTGTGTGTGTGTGTGTGTGTGTGTCAGGTTACCAGAAGACAGCAGGATCCCCCAGCAGGTGAGTCTACCTGTAGATTAATATCATTATGTGTCTGTTAATGAGGTGTGTGTTAATAAGGTGTGTGTTAATGAGGTGTGTGTTAATAAGGTGTGTGTTGATGAGGTGTGTGTTAATAAGGTGTGTGTTGAGGTGTGTGTTAATAAGGTGTGTGTTGAGGTGTGTGTTAATAAGGTGTGTGTTAATAAGGTGTGTGTTAATAAGGTGTGTGTTAATAAGGTGTGTGTTAATAAGGTGCGTGTTGATGAGGTGTGTGTTAATGAGGTGTGTGTTAATGAGGTGTGTGTTAATGAGGTGTGTGTTGATGAGGTGTGTGTTAATAAGGTGTGTGTTGAGGTGTGTGTTAATAAGGTGTGTGTTAATAAGGTGTGTGTTAATGAGGTGTGTGTTGATGAGGTGTGTGTTGATGAGGTGTGTGTTGATGAGGTGTGTGTTAATGAGGTGTGTGTTAATGAGGTGTGTGTTGATGAGGTGTGTGTTGATGAGGTGTGTGTTAATGAGGTGTGTGTTAATGAGGTGTGTGTTGATGAGGTGTGTGTTAATGAGGTGTGTGTTGATGAGGTGTGTGTTAATAAGGTGTGTGTTGATGAGGTGTGTGTTAATAAGGTGTGTGTTAATAAGGTGTGTGTTAATGAGGTGTGTGTTGATGAGGTGTGTGTTGATAAGGTGTGTGTTAATAAGGTGTGTGTTGAGGTGTGTGTTAATAAGGTGTGTGTTGAGGTGTGTGTTGATAAGGTGTGTGTTGATGAGGTGTGTGTTGATAAGGTGTGTGTTAATGAGGTGTGTGTTAATAAGGTGTGTGTTAATGAGGTGTGTGTTAATGAGGTGTGTGTTAATAAGGTGTGTGTTGAGGTGTGTGTTAATAAGGTGTGTGTTAATAACGTGTGTGTTAATAAGGTGTGTGTTAATAAGGTGTGTGTTGAGGTGTGTGTTGATAAGGTGTGTGTTGATGAGGTGTGTGTTAATAAGGTGTGTGTTGATGAGGTGTGTGTTAATAAGGTGTGTGTTGATGAGGTGTGTGTTAATAAGGTGTGTGTTGAGGTGTGTGTTGATAAGGTCTGTGTTGATGAGGTGTGTGTTAATAAGGTGTGTGTTAATAAGGTGTGTGTTGATGAGGTGTGTGTTGATGAGGTGTGTGTTGATGAGGTGTGTGTTAATAAGGTGTGTGTTGATGAGGTGTGTGTTAATAAGGTGTCTGTGTGACAGGATCTGTGTGGATCCAGGTCCCTCCAGCAGGCGGGGTTACTGCGGGTTTTGCAGGGTTCTCTACACCCACCTGAACCAGGTAAGCCTGGGTCGTGTGACTTAAGCCGTCCTATCAGGGTCCATGTTAACCACCTGTCTCCTCCCTCAGCACCTGTGCAGCCTGCGACACCTGGACGCTGTAAGAGCGTCGTCCAGAGGAAGCTCCGCCTCCTCCTACTCCAGCACCAGCCTATTGGAGCGCTTCCTGCAGGACGTCCTACAACACCACCCGCACCTCTACAACGACCCCAGGTAACCAGATCAAACACCTCTACAACGACCCCAGGTAACCAGATCAAACACCTCTACAACGACCCCAGGTAACCAGATCAAACACCTCTACAACGACCCCCAGGTAACCAGATCAAACACCTCTAAAACGACCCCAGGTAACCAGATCAAACACCTCTACAACGACCCCAGGTAACCAGATCAAACACCTCTAAAACGACCCCAGGTAACCAAATCAAACACCTCTAAAACGACCCCAGGTAACCAGATCAAACACCTCTAAAACGACCCCAGGTAACCAGATCAAACACCTCTAAAACGACCCCAGGTAATCAGATCAAACACCTCTAAAACGACCCCAGGTAACCAGATCAAACACCTCTAAAACGACCCCAGGTAACCAAATCAAACACCTCTAAAACGACCCCAGGTAACCAGATCAAACACCTCTAAAACGACCCCAGGTAACCAGATCAAACACCTCTAAAACGACCCCAGGTAACCAGATCAAACACCTCTAAAACGACCCCAGGTAATCAGATCAAACACCTCTACAACGACCCCAGGTAACCAGATCAAACACCTCTACAACGACCCCAGGTAACCAGATCAAACACCTCTACAACGACCCCAGGTAACCAGATCAAACACCTCTAAAACGACCCCAGGTAACCAGATCAAACACCTCTACAACGACCCCAGGTAACCAGATCAAACACCTCTAAAACGACCCCAGGTAACCAAATCAAACACCTCTAAAACGACCCCAGGTAACCAGATCAAACACCTCTAAAACGACCCCAGGTAACCAGATCAAACACCTCTAAAACGACCCCAGGTAATCAGATCAAACACCTCTAAAACGACCCCAGGTAACCAGATCAAACACCTCTAAAACGACCCCAGGTAACCAGATCAAACACCTCTAAAACGACCCCAGGTAACCAGATCAAACACCTCTAAAACGACCCCAGGTAACCAGATCAAACACCTCTAAAACGACCCCAGGTAACCAGATCAAACACCTCTAAAACGACCCCAGGTAATCAGATCAAACACCTCTACAACGACCCCAGGTAACCAGATCAAACACCTCTAAAACGACCCCAGGTAACCAGATCAAACACCTCTAAAACGACCCCAGGTAACCAGATCAAACACCTCTAAAACGACCCCAGGTAACCAGATCAAACACCTCTAAAACGACCCCAGGTAATCAGATCAAACACCTCTAAAACGACCCCAGGTAATCAGATCAAACACCTCTAAAACGACCCCAGGTAATCAGATCAAACACCTCTAAAACGACCCCAGGTAATCAGATCAAACACCTCTAAAACGACCCCAGGTAACCAGATCAAACACCTCTAAAACGACCCCAGGTAACCAGATCAAACACCTCTAAAACGACCCCAGGTAACCAGATCAAACACCTCTAAAACGACCCCAGGTAACCAGATCAAACACCTCTAAAACGACCCCAGGTAACCAGATCAAACACCTCTAAAACGACCCCAGGTAATCAGATCAAACACCTCTACAACGACCCCAGGTAATCAGATCAAACACCTCTAAAACGACCCCAGGTAATCAGATCAAACACCTCTAAAACGACCCCAGGTAATCAGATCAAACACCTCTAAAACGACCCCAGGTAACCAGATCAAACACCTCTAAAACGACCCCAGGTAACCAAATCAAACACCTCTAAAACGACCCCAGGTAACCAGATCAAACACCTCTAAAACGACCCCAGGTAACCAGATCAAACACCTCTAAAACGACCCCAGGTAACCAGATCAAACACCTCTAAAACGACCCCAGGTAATCAGATCAAACACCTCTACAACGACCCCAGGTAATCAGATCAAACACCTCTAAAACGACCCCAGGTAATCAGATCAAACACCTCTAAAACGACCCCAGGTAACCAGATCAAACACCTCTAAAACGACCCCAGGTAATCAGATCAAACACCTCTAAAAACGACCCCAGGTAATCAGATCAAACACCTCTAAAACGACCCCAGGTAACCAGATCAAACACCTCTACAACGACCCCAGGTAATCAGATCAAACACCTCTACAACGACCCCAGGTAATCAGATCAAACACCTCTAAAACGACCCCAGGTAACCAGATCAAACACCTCTAAAACGACCCCAGGTAACCAGATCAAACACCTCTAAAACGACCCCAGGTAACCAGATCAAACACCTCTAAAACGACCCCAGGTAATCAGATCAAACACCTCTAAAACGACCCCAGGTAACCAGATCAAACACCTCTAAAACGACCCCAGGTAACCAGATCAAACACCTCTAAAACGACCCCAGGTAATCAGATCAAACACCTCTAAAACGACCCCAGGTAACCAGATCAAACACCTCTAAAACGACCCCAGGTAACCAGATCAAACACCTCTAAAACGACCCCAGGTAATCAGATCAAACACCTCTAAAACGACCCCAGGTAACCAGATCAAACACCTCTACAACGACCCCAGGTAATCAGATCAAACACCTCTAAAACGACCCCAGGTAACCAGATCAAACACCTCTAAAACGACCCCAGGTAACCAAATCAAACACCTCTAAAACGACCCCAGGTAACCAGATCAAACACCTCTAAAACGACCCCAGGTAATCAGATCAAACACCTCTAAAACGACCCCAGGTAACCAGATCAAACACCTCTAAAACGACCCCAGGTAATCAGATCAAACACCTCTAAAACGACCCCAGGTAATCAGATCAAACACCTCTAAAACGACCCCAGGTAATCAGATCAAACACCTCTAAAACGACCCCAGGTAATCAGATCAAACACCTCTAAAACGACCCCAGGTAACCAGATCAAACACCTCTAAAACGACCCCAGGTAACCAGATCAAACACCTCTAAAACGACCCCAGGTAATCAGATCAAACACCTCTAAAACGACCCCAGGTAATCAGATCAAACACCTCTAAAACGACCCCAGGTAATCAGATCAAACACCTCTAAAACGACCCCAGGTAATCAGATCAAACACCTCTAAAACGACCCCAGGTAATCAGATCAAACACCTCTAAAACGACCCCAGGTAACCAAATCAAACACACCTGTGTGTTTGATCCACCTGTCTTTGTGTCCTTCAGGCCACCTCACCCCGACCTCCCGACAGTCTCTGCCCCCTTGCCTTTGAGGGAGGAGCCAACCAATCAGATAGGTGGGCATCTGGGTCAGGAGAGGCTGTCTGCACCAATCAGAGAGCAGCATGGAGGGCCTGCCTCCTATGCACAGAACCTGCCCCCCGTCCACAGAAAGGCCCACAGGAAGACCAACAGGAGGAAAACAAGTGACTCCTCCACCCCCCCTCCCCCTTTGGGGCCCTGGAAGTGCTGGCAGCAGGAGAGGAGCGGGGGGGCTTAAAGCTGAGGTGTTCTCTTCAGACCAGAGCGACTCCATGGATCAAACCATTGAGCAGGTGAGTCTGTTAGGTGTGTGTCAAGTGTCTCAGGTGTTCTCCGTCAGCTGTTCTGTGTTTCAGGTGATCCAGATCTTCTCAGGTGTTCTCCGTCAGCTGTTCTGTGTTTCAGGTGATCCAGATCTTCTCAGGTGTTCTCCGTCAGCTGTTCTGTGTTTCAGGTGATCCAGATGTTCTCAGGTGTTCTCTGTCAGCTGTTCTGTGTTTCAGGTGATCCAGATCTTCTCAGGTGTTCTCTGTCAGCTGTTCTGTGTTTCAGGTGATCCAGATGTTCTCAGGTGTTCTCTGTCAGCTGTTCTGTGTTTCAGGTGATCCAGATCTTCTCAGGTGTTCTCCGTCAGCTGTTCTGTGTTTCAGATGATCCAGATGTTCTCTGGTGTGGTAACAGGTGTTCTGTGTTTCAGGTGATCCAGATGTTCTCAGGTATGGTAACAGGTGTTCTGTGTTTCAGGTGATCCAGATGTTCTCAGGTGTGGTAACAGGTGTTCTGTGTTTCAGGTGATCCAGATGTTCTCAGGTGTGGTAACAGGTGTTCTGTGTTTCAGATGATCCAGATGTTCTTAGGTGTGGTAACAGGTGTTCTGTGTTTCAGGTGATCCAGATGTTCTCAGGTGTGGTAACAGGTGTTCTGTGTTTCAGGTGATCCAGATGTTCTCAGGTATGGTAACAGGTGTTCTGTGTTTCAGGTCATCCAGATGTTCTCAGGTGTGGTAACAGGTGTTCTGTGTTTCAGATGATCCAGATGTTCTCAGGTGTGGTAACAGGTGTTCTGTGTTTCAGGTGATCCAGATGTTCTCAGGTGTGGTAACAGGTGTTCTGTGTTTCAGGTGATCCAGATGTTCTCAGGTGTGGTAACAGGTGTTCTGTGTTTCAGGTGATCCAGATGTTCTCAGGTATGGTAACAGGTGTTCTGTGTTTCAGGTCATCCAGATGTTCTCAGGTGTGGTAACAGGTGTTCTGTGTTTCAGATGATCCAGATGTTCTCAGGTGTGGTAACAGGTGTTCTGTGTTTCAGGTGATCCAGATGTTCTCAGGTGTGGTAACAGGTGTTCTGTGTTTCAGGTGATCCAGATGTTCTCAGGTGTGGTAACAGGTGTTCTGTGTTTCAGGTGATCCAGATGTTCTCAGGTGTGGTAACAGGTGTTCTGTGTTTCAGGTGATCCAGATGTTCTCAGGTATGGTAACAGGTGTTCTGTGTTTCAGGTGATCCAGATGTTCTCAGGTGTGGTAACAGGTGTTCTGTGTTTCAGGTGATCCAGATGTTCCCAGGTGTGGTAACAGGTGTTCTGTGTTTCAGGTGATCCAGATGTTCTCAGGTGTGGTAACAGGTGTTCTCTGTGTTTCAGGTGATCCAGATGTTCTCAGGTGTGGTAACAGGTGTTCTGTGTTTCAGGTGATCCAGGTGTTCTCTGTGTTTCAGGTGATCCAGATGTTCTCAGGTGTGGTAACAGGTGTTCTGTGTTTCAGGTGATCCAGATGTTCTCAGGTTTGGTAACAGGTGTTCTCTGTGTTTCAGGTGATCCAGATGTTCTCAGGTGTGGTAACAGGTGTTCTCTGTGTTTCAGGTGATCCAGGTGTTCTCAGGTGTGGTAACAGGTGTTCTGTGTTTCAGGTGATCCAGATGTTCTCAGGTGTGGTAACAGGTGTTCTGTGTTTCAGGTGATCCAGATGTTCTCAGGTGTGGTAACAGGTGTTCTGTGTTTCAGGTGATCCAGGTGTTCTCAGGTGTGGTAACAGGTGTTCTGTGTTTCAGGTGATCCAGATGTTCTCAGGTGTGGTAACAGGTGTTCTGTGTTTCAGGTGATCCAGGTGTTCTCAGGTGTGGTAACAGGTGTTCTCTGTGTTTCAGGTGATCCAGATGTTCTCAGGTGTGGTAACAGGTGTTCTCTGTGTTTCAGGTGATCCAGGTGTTCTCAGGTGTGGTAACAGGTGTTCTGTGTTTCAGGTGATCCAGATGTTCTCAGGTGTGGTAACAGGTGTTCTCTGTGTTTCAGGTGATCCAGGTGTGTTGTCACGGCTCCTCGGACAGCTTCAACTTCAGCCTCCCAGTCTCCATTGAGACACAGAGTGAGGGATGGGACTTACCTGTGCAGGTAGATGCAGCAAAACTAGCAGGTACGATGTTGTTCACACAAACTCCTCTTACTGTGTGTCCATCCACAGCGAGGCCTGGAGGACACACCTGGCCAGGTTAGCAGGGAGGATTTGTGCCAGCTGACGGAGGTTCAGGTCCACCTGACGGAGGCTCACCTACAACAGCACATGTACTCTGCCCGGTTAGACTCCGCCCTCGAGGGGGGCGGGGCTTGGCAGGATGAGGGCTTTCTGTCTCTACCCATAGAGGAAGTGCTGCCGGCCCCCCAACATATCCCAGAATCCTTCAGGGGAAAGAGCTGGACCCAGATTCACATGGAGGACGAGGAGCGGGTGGAGAGGCTGGTGAGGCAGTTCAGGGGAGGGGCCTTCCTCTGCTACTTTGACTCTGAGTCATTGGCCAGGTAACAGACACCTGTATACACACACCTGTACACACACTCACCTGTACATACTCACCTGTACACACTGACCCTCAGGTATGGGAGGAGGCGAAATCAGATCCAGAAAGGTGGAGGTGAGAACCTGGAGGCGGAGTCTGACCCCGGCTTCCTGCCCCTATTGGATGGCAATGAGCAGGTGTGTGTCGGGAGGAGGCTGGGCCTCAGAGTGGCGTCCAGGTGCCAGGTGAGACAGAGGGGGGGTTCATTGTGAAGGGGAGACAGGGGAGACAGGGGAGGAGGGGTTTAAGGTAAAGGTGAGACGGAGTGGGGGGGTTCAGGATGAAGAGTAGATGTCCTCCTCACCTGTGCTTGTTCATGCAGGTGGTGAAGGTGAGTCGCAGCACTCAGACCGTCCGGTTGGTAGTCCCAGCTGTCCGTCAGTCAGAGGCCCCGCACCCAGAAGTCCCAGCTGTCTGTCAATCCGAAGCCCCACCCTCTGTAGTCCCAGCGGACAATCAGGAAGCAGAGAGGACCCCTGTGTCATGGCGCTGCCTCCCTGCAGAGTATTGCGACATCCTGACTCCTCTGCAGCCACGCAGTTCCCTGATCTACCTGTTGGGCCCCGCCCCCCCTCACTCCCCAGCTGCAAACCCCGCTACCACACACACAGGGTATGCCCCCCGGCGCTGCAGGAGGAGGTGGCGGCCGCTGGCCTCACAGGGGTCCAAACTCAAATACAAACCACTTCCTATGCGCTTCTACAACCCAACCAGCAACCGCATCCTGAAGCATCCCCCACCCTCCAGAGGCCCCGGCCCCCCCAGAGGCGCGGTCCCCTCATGTCCCTTTCCTCCTTGCGTTCGTCAGCTGTTCCGTAGTCTGAGTCCGGACCTGAACGCTGAGGGGGAGGGGCCCTCCAGGGTTAAAACCCCACCCCCTCACAGAGGGGGAAGGAGGACACAGCCCCAGCCCCCACTCAGGAGAACAAGGTCTCAGGCTTCCGCCCCCCCTCCCAACAGAGAGGGTCTGCGCCGACCCCACCCCTCCTCACCCTGCAGGGGGAGGGGCCGCCGGGGCAGCAGGGGGGGAGGCGGGTAACTGCCCTTCACATTAAAATGTTATATCTGTATTCTCTGTGAGAGGTCATATAATTAATAATGAATTACTATTCGGGGGGGGGGTCTTTATTATGTTTATAAAGCTTTACAGGAACTCTGGACATTTCATAAAGTTATTGTTTCACAACTATTAAAAATCAGGAACAGTTTGACTCTTATTTCTCTGGAAATGATGTGCACACACTTCATCATCCTCTCAGCTGGAACCCCTGCGCTCAGGTGGAACCCCTGCGCTCAGGTGGAACCCCTGCGCTCAGGTGGAACCCCTGTGTTCAGGTGGTACCCCTGCTCTCAGGTGGAACCCCTGCTCTCAGGTGGAACCCCTGCGCTCAGGTGGAACCCCTGCGCTCAGGTGGAACCCCTGCGCTCAGGTGGAACCCCTGCGCTCAGGTGGAACCCCTGCGCTCAGGTGGAACCCCTGCTCTCAGGTGTTACCCCTGCGCTCAGGTGGAACCCCTGCGTTCAGGTGGTACCCCTGCTCTCAGCTGGAACCCCTGCTCTCAGCTGGAACCCCTGTTCTCAGGTGGTACCCCTGCTCTCAGGTGGAACCCCTGCTCTCAGCTGGAACCCCTGTGCTCAGCTGGAACCCCTGTGCTCAGCTGGAACCCCTGTGTTCAGGTGGTACCCCTGCTCTCAGGTGGAACCCCTGCGCTCAGGTGGTACCCCTGCTCTCAGCTAGAACCCCTGCGCTCAGGTGGTACCCCTGCGCTCAGGTGGTACCCCTGCTCTCAGCTGGAACCCCTGCTCTCAGGTGGTACCCCTGCTCTCAGGTGGTACCCCTGAACCCCTGCGCTCAGGTGGAACCCCTGCGCTCAGGTGGAACCCCTGCGCTCAGGTGGAACCCCTGCTCTCAGGTGGAACCCCTGCGCTCAGGTGGTACCCCTGCTCTCAGCTGGAACCCCTGTGCTTAGCTGGAACCCCTGTGCTCAGCTGGAACCCCTGCTCTCAGGTGGTACCCCTGCGCTCAGGTGGTACCCCTGCGCTCAGCTGGAACCCCTGCGCTCAGGTGGTACCCCTGCTCTCAGCTGGAACCCCTGCTCTCAGGTGGTACCCCTGCTCTCAGGTGGTACCCCTGCTCTCAGGTGGTACCCCTGCTCTCAGGTGGTACCCCTGCGCTCAGGTGGTACCCCTGCGCTCAGGTGGTACCCCTGCTCTCAGCTGGAACCCCTGCGCTCAGGTGGAACCCCTGCGCTCAGGTGGTACCCCTGCTCTCAGCTGGAACCCCTGCGCTCAGGTGGTACCCCTGCGCTCAGGTGGAACCCCTGCGCTCAGGTGGTACCCCTGCTCTCAGCTGGAACCCCTGCGCTCAGCTGGAACCCCTGCGCTCAGGTGGTACCCCTGCGCTCAGGTGGAACCCCTGCGCTCAGGTGGTACCCCTGCGCTCAGGTGGTACCCCTGCGCTCAGGTGGTACCCCTGCGCTCAGGTGGTACCCCTGCTCTCAGCTGGAACCCCTGCGCTCAGGTGGTACCCCTGCTCTCAGCTGGAACCCCTGCGCTCAGGTGGAACCCCTGCTCTCAGCTGGAACCCCTGCGCTCAGCTGGAACCCCTGCGCTCAGGTGGAACCCCTGCTCTCAGCTGGAACCCCTGCTCTCAGCTGGAACCCCTGCGCTCAGGTGGAACCCCTGCGCTCAGGTGGAACCCCTGCGCTCAGGTGGAACCCCTGCGCTCAGGTGGAACCCCTGCGCTCAGGTGGTACCCCTGCGCTCAGCTGGAACCCCTGCGCTCAGGTGGAACCCCTGCTCTCAGCTGGAACCCCTGCTCTCAGCTGGAACCCCTGTGCTCAGCTGGAACCCCTGTGCTCAGCTGGAACCCCTGCTCTCAGCTGGAACCGCTGCGCTCAGGTGGAACCCCTGCGCTCAGGTGGAACCCCCCACCTTCATACTTGATGATAATAAACAGTTGTGTACCTTAATGTCTGTAATGTTTATTTAGGGTTGACGATGTGTTCAGTCGGTTCTCACGGCCTCCACCAGGCGGAGGATCGAATCGCCCACTTGCTCTGCTATCAGCAGAAGCCCCACCCACTTCTTCTCACCTGCACACAGGTAGTCAGCAACAAATAACTAACAAAATAAAGCTCCATGTTCCCACGCTACAGATATAATAACGTGATCAAATACAAAGTTACTCATTAAAGACTCACCTGTCTGTCTCTCTGTCCACCTGTCTGTCTGCATCTCCGTCTTCAGTCTGTCTGCTGTCTGCTGCAGCAGCTGCTCCAAACTACATGTCCCACAATCCCTCTCTCCCTGTACCCCCGCCTCCTGAGCTACATCTCCCTGTACCCCCCCCTCCTGAGCTACATCTCTCTGTACCCCCCCCTCCTGAGCTACATCTCCCTGTACCCCCCCCTCCTGAGCTACATCTCCCTGTACCCCCCCCTCCTGAGCTACATCTCCCTGTACCCCGGCCTCCTGAGCTACATCTCCCTGTACCCCCCCCTCCTGAGCTACATCTCCCTGTACCCCCCCCTCCTGAGCTACATCTCCCTGTACCCCCCCCTCCTGAGCTACATCTCCCTGTACCCCGGCCTCCTGAGCTACATCTCCCTGTACCCCCCCCCTCCTGAGCTACATCTCCCTGTACCCCCCCCTGCTGAGCTACATCTCCCTGTACCCCCCCCTCCTGAGCTACATCTCCCTGTACCCCTGCCTCCTGAGCTACATCTCCCTGTACCCCCCCCCTCCTGAGCTACATCTCCCTGTACCCCCCCCCTCCTGAGCTACATCTCCCTGTACCCCCCCCCTCCTGAGCTACATCTCCCTGTACCCCGGCCTCCTGAGCTACATCTCCCTGTACCCCCCCCTGCTGAGCTACATCTCCCTGTACCCCCCCCCTCCTGAGCTACATCTCCCTGTACCCCTGCCTCCTGAGCTACATCTCCCTGTACCCCTGCCTCCTGAGCTACATCTCCCTGTACCCCCCCCTCCTGAGCTACATCTCCCTGTACCCCCCACTCCTGAGCTACATCTCCCTGTACCCCCCCCTCCTGAGCTACATCTCCCTGTACCCCCCCCCTCCTGAGCTACATCTCCCTGTACCCCCCCCTCCTGAGCTACATCTCCCTGTACCCCCCCCTCCTGAGCTACATCTCCCTGTACCCCGGCCTCCTTAGCTACATCCTGTTGTCCTATCGGACAACAGCTAGGATCCTCCTCTCTGTCGCAGTGGCTGTAAAGTGATGGAAGAGTGTGCTGGTGCATTGTGGGGGATGGAGTTTGTAGTTCTTCCTCACTCCTCTCGACCTCTGTCCTCAAAAAAACATCTTCCTTTTCCTCCTCCTCTTCGTTTTCCGTGTCAGAAACTGGCGTCAGGTTTTGTCTCTCCATGGCGTTCTCCATGGTGAGCGTGTTCCCCATGGTGAGCGTGTTCTCCCTGGTGAGCGTGTTCTCCCTGGTGAGCGTGTTCTCCCTGGTGAGCGTGTTCTCCCTGGTGAGCGTGTTCTCCCTGGTGAGCGTGTTCCCCATGGTGAGCGTGTTCTCCCTGGTGAGCGTGTTCTCCCTGGTGAGCGTGTTCTCCCTGGTGAGCGTGTTCTCCCTGGTGAGCGTGTTCTCCCTGGTGAGCGTGTTCTCCCTGGTGAGCGTGTTCTCCCTGGTGAGCGTGTTCCCCATGGTGAGCGTGTTCCCCATGGTGAGCGTGTTCCCCATGGTTAGCGTGTTCTCCATGGTGAGCGTGTTCTCCATGGTGAGCGTGTTCTCCCTGGTGAGCGTGTTCTCCCTGGTGAGCGTGTTCTCCCTGGTGAGCGTGTTCTCCCTGGTGAGCGTGTTCCCCATGGTGAGCGTGTTCCCCATGGTGAGCGTGTTCTCCCTGGTGAGCGTGTTCCCCATGGTGAGCGTGTTCCCCATGGTTAGCGTGTTCTCCCTGGTGAGCGTGTTCCCCATGGTGAGCGTGTTCTCCCTGGTGAGCGTGTTCTCCCTGGTGAGCGTGTTCCCCATGGTGAGCGTGTTCCCCATGGTGAGCGTGTTCCCCATGGTGAGCGTGTTCTCCCTGGTGAGCGTGTTCTCCCTGGTGAGCGTGTTCTCCCTGGTGAGCGTGTTCCCCATGGTGAGCGTGTTCCCCATGGTGAGCGTGTTCTCCCTGGTGAGCGTGTTTTCTCTGGTAGGCGTGTTCTCCTCGATCAGCGTGTTCTCCCTGCTTAGCGTGTTCTCCTCGATCAGCGTGTTCTCCCTGCTTAGCGTGTTCTCCTCGATCAGCGTGTTCTCCCTGCTTAGCGTGTTCTCCTCGATCAGCGTGTTCTCCCTGGTTAGCGTGTTCTCCATGATTAGCATGTTCTCTGTGTTGACCATGTTCTCTGTGTTGCTGGCGTGTTGTCGAGCCTCCATGTTGGTCACAGCCTGAAAAGGAATATCAGTCAGAGGAGAAAAACTACGCCTCCCATGGTGCACCTGCTCTGTGTACATGTATTTTACCTGAGTGAGTTTGCGCTGCAGGTGCAGGTTGTTCTCTCTCAGCGTCGCCATGGTGACCTCCATCTCCGAACACCTGTCCTCCAGAACGCCCTGCTCTGATTGCACGGTCAGACGCCACACCTGCAGCTGCTGCTCCATCAACCTGAGGAGGTAGAGAAGGAGAGGAGGAGTGGATAAGAGCATGAGGAGGAAGAACAGGAAGTACTTTTCTCACCATTTGTCTCTCTGTAGGTTCCTGACTTCAGTCAACAGGACAGACGCCTTCAGCTGATCAACAACAACAACAACAACAACATTTGAATTCGATGGAGTATTATGATGATTGTTGACATGAATTCATTGTTTAATTGATTGTTTACCTGCGGAGGCTCCTCCTCCGTCTGCAGAGCTTTGGAGGAGCAGATGGGAGGATGCACTGATGCATCCTGGGAGACTGAGTCTTCAGACAAGGGCGGGGGGCTGATGAACGTAATAAGCCCATGAATAACGAACAGTTTACTAACAACGTTAACGAGACACTCACCTGACTCACCTGTCCTGAGGCCGCGCCCACTCCAGGCCCTGCATCCTGTCCTCCATCCTCTGGGTCTGTCTCTGTGGCAACAGTGTGTAACGAGCACTGTGTGCTAACGACGACAGAGACTCCCTCCAGGTGGGCTGAGACAGTCAATGACTCAGTGTTATTTACCTGGGTGTGTGTGTGTGTGTTCATCTAACACACGATGTATTTATCTGACAGCAGAAGAAGAAAGCCTCAGTGTGTGTGTGTGTGTGTGTACCTGAGAGCAGAACTCCAGCACAGGATGGTGTGTTTTATGTTTCCTTGTGTGTTTGTCCGTCAGGTAGCAGCTCTGACACAAGTGTACGTTCACACACTTCATACAGCGATACCTGAACACAAAAAGAGCGCTCTGATTAGCTCACAGTAAATAAAGCGTTCTGATTGGCTGACAGTAAACGAAGCGTCTGATTGACTGATTAGCTCACAGTAAATGAAGCGTTCTGATTGGCCGCTGTGGCTCACCTGAGGCCAGTGAAGGGGCGGGTCTTGCAGGTGTGGCAGCAGACAGCGTGGCGGACGTCCTGACTGATGAACAGGCGGTACAGAGTGGGTAACCATAGCAACAGCAGAGGCTCGCCCCGTAGCCATGACAACACGTGTTCTCTGCTGGCCGTGTCGCCATGACGACCTCCAATCAGCAGTCTGCTTCCTGTTCTCACCCCATCGAAACAAGAGCTCACCGCCGCCTCGACGTCCCCGAACGATCCTTCTTCCTGCAGCGCCGCGGGAACCTGAACACATCACAGGATGAGAGCAGCAGAGGGGCATACTGGGAAATGTAGTGTGTTCTTACCTGGCTCAGATCCTGAAGCAAAGCCTTTAGACCAGAGCGGCTGACGAAGCCGGAGCCGCGCTGCGCTACACCCACCAGAGCTACACACAGAGTATTTTATTGTGAAGGAGACATACTGAACACCAGGCTTTTATTGTGAAGGAGACATACTGAACACCAGGCTTTTATTGTGAAGGAGACATACTGAACACCAGGCTTTTATTGTGAAGGAGACATACTGAACACCAGGCTTTTATTGTGAAGGAGACATACTGAACACCAGGCTTTTATTGTGAAGGAGACATACTGAACACCAGGCTTTTATTGTGAAGGAGACATACTGAACACCAGGCTTTTATTGTGAAGGAGACATACTGAACAACAGTCTTTTATTGTGAAGGAGCCTCACCTGTGTACTTCCTGTGAAGAGTTTCTGCTGAAAGGGCGATCAGAGACGTCTGAAGAGAGGCAGATGAAATAAATCCAGATCCGCTCCTGAATAAATCGTCCGATAATATATAAGTACAACATAAATAATAATAATAATAATAATAATAATAATATATAATTAATAAACAATAATAATAAATATTTATATATATATATATATATATATATATAATATTATTATATATATATATATATATATATATAATATAAATATAGATAAAAGAATGTTCAATAAATACTATAACATATAAGATTACAGACTGTGTAATGTTGTTGTTTACAGACCGGTCGTTGATCAGGAACATCAGGCTGCACGTTTCCTCCAGAGTCACATGACCAGGCACTTCCTGCCCCACGCTGCGGAACATTCTGTTCAGAGCCCGGGTCACTTCCTGTCTGTCCAAGCGGACTTCCTGTCTGTTAGGGAGTGCCACGGAGACGTGTCGACAAAACACGACGTTTACTGGAGACAAAATATAGGAGATGTTATCAAAAACAGGGGGGTTACTATTTCATAAATATAAACGATAACCATGACAAATAATAATGAATAGAAACAATAAAACCTATAAATGGTAATATTAAAATATAAATAATAATGAATAGAAACAATAAAACCTATAAATGGTAATATTAAAATATAAATAATAATGAATAGAAACAATAAAACCTATACATGGTAATATTAAAATATAAATAATAATGAATAGAAACAATAAAACCTATAAATGGTAATATTAAAATATAAATAATAATGAATAGAAACAATAAAACCTATACATGGTAATATTAAAATATAAATAATAATGAATAGAAACAATAAAACCTATAAATGGTAATATTAAAATATAAATAATAATGAATAGAAACAATAAAACCTATAAATGGTAATATTAAAATATAAATAATAATGAATAGAAACAATAAAACCTATAAATGGTAATATTAAAATATAAATAATAATGAATAGAAACAATAAAACCTATAAATGGTAATATTAAAATATAAATAATAATGAATAGAAACAATAAAACCTATAAATGGTAATATTAAAATATAAATAATAATGAATAGAAACAATAAAACCTATACATGGTAATATTAAAATATAAATAATAATGAATAGAAACAATAAAACCTATAAATGGTAATATTAAAATATAAATAATAATGAATAGAAACAATAAAACCTATAAATGGTAATATTAAAATATAAATAATAATGAATAGAAACAATAAAACCTATAAATGGTAATATTAAAATATAAATAATAATGAATAGAAACAATAAAACCTATAAATGGTAATATTAAAATATAAATAATAATGAATAGAAACAATAAAACCTATAAATGGTAATATTAAAATATAAATAATAATGAATAGAAACAATAAAACCTATAAATGGTAATATTAAAATATAAATAATAATGAATAGAAACAATAAAACCTATAAATGGTAATATTAAAATATAAATAATAATGAATACAAACAATAAAACCTATAAATGGTAATATTAAAATATAAATAATAATGAATAGAAACAATAAAACCTATAAATGGTAATATTAAAATATAAATAATAATGAATAGAAACAATAAAACCTATAAATGGTAATATTAAAATATAAATAATAATGAATAGAAACAATAAAACCTATAAATGGTAATATTAAAATATAAATAATAATGAATACAAACAATAAAACCTATAAATGGTAATAGTAAAATATAAATAATAATGAATAGAAACAATAAAACCTATAAATGGTAATATTAAAATATAAATAATAATGAATAGAAACAATAAAACCTATAAATGGTAATATTAAAATATAAATAATAATGAATAGAAACAATAAAACCTATAAATGGTAATATTAAAATATAAATAATAATGAATAGAAACAATAAAACCTATAAATGGTAATATTAAAATATAAATAATAATGAATAGAAACAATAAAACCTATAAATGGTAATATTAAAATATAAATAATAATGAATAGAAACAATAAAACCTATAAATGGTAATATTAAAATATAAATAATAATGAATAGAAACAATAAAACCTATAAATGGTAATATTAAAATATAAATAATAATGAATAGAAACAATAAAACCTATAAATGGTAATATTAAAATATAAATAATAATGAATAGAAACAATAAAACCTATAAATGGTAATAGTAAAATATAAATAATAATGAATAGAAACAATAAAACCTATAAATGGTAATATTAAAATATAAATAATAATGAATAGAAACAATAAAACCTATAAATGGTAATATTAAAATATAAATAATAATGAATAGAAACAATAAAACCTATAAATGGTAATATTAAAATATAAATAATAATGAATAGAAACAATAAAACCTATAAATGGTAATATTAAAATATAAATAATAATGAATAGAAACAATAAAACCTATAAATGGTAATATTAAAATATAAATAATAATGAATAGAAACAATAAAACCTATACATGGTAATATTAAAATATAAATAATAATGAATAGAAACAATAAAACCTATAAATGGTAATATTAAAATATAAATAATAATGAATAGAAACAATAAAACCTATAAATGGTAATATTAAAATATAAATAATAATGAATAGAAACAATAAAACCTATAAATGGTAATATTAAAATATAAATAATAATGAATAGAAACAATAAAACCTATAAATGGTAATATTAAAATATAAATAATAATGAATAGAAACAATAAAACCTATAAATGGTAATATTAAAATATAAATAATAATGAATAGAAACAATAAAACCTATAAATGGTAATAGTAAAATATAAATAATAATGAATAGAAACAATAAAACCTATAAATGGTAATATTAAAATATAAATAATAATGAATAGAAACAATAAAACCTATAAATGGTAATATTAAAATATAAATAATAATGAATAGAAACAATAAAACCTATAAATGCTAATATTAAAATATAAATAATAATGAATAGAAACAATAATACCTATAAATGGTAATAGTAAAATATAAATAATAATGAATAGAAACAATAAAACCTATAAATGGTAATATTAAAATATAAATAATAATGAATAGAAACAATAAAACCTATAAATGGTAATATTAAAATATAAATAATAATGAATAGAAACAATAAAACCTATAAATGGTAATATTAAAATATAAATAATAATGAATAGAAACAATAATGTTAAAATATAATGATAATGGTAATGATAAATCATCCGAAATAGAAGTAATAGTAATAATAACACAAATAAATAGTAATGTTAACTGCAGCAGTGTTTCTGAAGGTGCTGCAGCTTCAGGGCAGTTCTGTAGACGGACGAACGGATTCCATTAAATCCTTCTGAAGAAACAAATGAATATAATCAATAAATAATACATGTTTAACACACACACATATATGTATAGTTATGGGTTAGGGTTAGGGTTAGGGTTATATATATACATATATGTATACAGTGTATATGTGTCATTACTTACCCAGGCTGTCAAGGTCCATGACGACTGAAACACAAATATATGAACAAACTTTATTTATAAACTTTATAAAAACAGACTCTTATAAAACACAAACTGAAGTCCTTCGGAGCAGCTGAGACATGGAGGATAAACAAACATCATTAGAAAGATATAAGTACGTACGGTCCGTGGTGTTCCTCGTGCCTTTGTGCAGCGTCTGAATAATTGATGACAGTTTCCTGTTTCACCTGTCGACCACCTGCTGTCTGACAGCCAATCAGCAACCAGCACAGCAGTGACCCCACACCCTGTGAGACAGACACATCAATTATATTTATAACTCGGGATAAGGATGGTTTTTCTAAATAAAAGCCCCAGAATGGTAAAAGGAAGCTCAGGATAAGGATGGTTTTTCAAAATAAAAGTCCCAGAAAACTTCAATGCAGCTACTGCGATCTTTAGTAACTTAGCATCAGCCAAACCAAAAGACCAGAGTGTCATGATCCTTGTTTCGTGTTGGTCTTTGTGTTGTGTTTTATTTTTGAAATGCTTTCCCCTCTTCTGTCACGTTAAGCTTCACTTCCTGTCTGCGTTTCCCTCCTGTGCCTGATTGTGTCATTGTGTTCACCTGTTGCCCCTGTGTTTCTCCTCCCCCTTCCAGCTGTCTCTTGTCTTGTGATTACCCATGTGTATTTAGTCCCTGTTTCCCTTTTGTCTGTTGTTTGGTTGTCGTCATTTCTTCCCTGATCTTGTCCTTGTTACCTGCCTGTTCCTGTCGCCCTTCATGTCTGGAGCTCAGTGTTTTTCATGTCCTGTGTTACCCTGCTTCGTGTTTTCATCAACAGCTTTTGAATAAAGCTCTCTTTTTGTTTTTCACCCTTACCTGCTTCCCCTGGATTTACTGCACTTGGGTCCAGTTTCCCCAACCTGACACAGAGACTCCCAACTTTCTAGTTTTGTGTGTGTGTGTGTGTGTGTGTGTGTGTGTGTGTTTTACCTACCACATACATGTTTGTTTCCTGATAAAAATACTCACATAATAAATCTACCTCAGTGATCAGCTGATGGTGTGATGAGGCTCAGTGTTTGGATGAGACCTCTCTGTGTGTGTGTGTGTGTGTGTGTGTGTGTGTGTGTGTGTGTGTGTGTGTGTGTGTGTGTGTGTGTGTGTGTGTGTGTGTGTGTGTGTGTGTGTGTGTGTGTGTGTGTGTGTGTGTGTGTGTGTGTGTGTGTGTGTGTGTGTGTGTGTGTGTGTGTGTGTGTGTGTGTGTGTGTGTGTGTGTTCGTTCATTGTCTCATTGTCTCTTGTGACAGAGGCTCTTTGTGGGTCTGGGGTTGTTTAAGGACGAGACACTGAGGCTTTCTTCTTCTGCTGTCAGATAAATACATTGTGTGTGTGACACACACACACTTATTTACCCCCGCTCTCTTCTCTGTCCTCAGATGTGAAGATGAAGTTCTCTCTCGCCCTGCTGCTCTGCGCCGCCGTCCTCTCAGTCGGTACGTTACCTGCTTCATATTTATTAAAATATAGAAACATATTAAACTGTAACTCATGTCTAACTCTTTTTTCAATATTTTATAAAACAGTTTTCTGAATAAATCAAACATTCAATATCTTTTAACTTTTGAACACTCTGTTTGTTGATCATCAACTACTTCATATTTCTGCCGAGCGTTTGGATAGTTTCAGATATTAATCTCAATCAGCTGTCCATTAAAGGATAACCTTTCTCTCCACTGTTTTAGCTCCTCTGTAGAGATCATCAACTATATTCTGTGTGTGTGTGTGTGTGTGTGTGTGTGTGTGTGTGTGTGTGTGTGTGTGTGTGTGTGTGTGTGTGTGTAGGCGCAGCTATCCGCTGCTACAGCTGTAAGGACTACAGCGGCAGCTGCTCCAAGCAGAGAGACTGCAGCTACGACGACGCATGTCTCACCCTCAGTGAGAGGGGTCAGTGCTGACCTGTACACACACCTGTAAACTGTAAAAGAACATTTCTTACCAAACAGACGCCTGTTAAAGTGTGTATTTGTGTGTGTGTGCAGGAGGGATGACTTTCCGTCAGTGCCTGAAGTACACAGACTGCGAGTACAGCCGGCTGTCTCAGATGTTTCCACAGGTAAATGCTAATGCTACATGCTAATGTAGTCTGGTGTAAAGATGATAATGCTAATGCTAACTGTGTTTTTGCAGGTGTCGAGTTTCACCTTTAAGTGCTGTAACTCGGACCTGTGTAACTCCGCCCCCTCGGCTGCAGCGAGCTCTGTGATTGGTCTGCTGGCCTCAGCTGGCGTCCTCTGGTGGTGCGTTCACTGATCGGCGCGCCCTGTGGCTGAAACACGACACAGCAGTTTCTCTAACATTGATATTTCTTGTAAAGACGTGATGTTTATGCTTTTT
>NC_086372.1:128138-163138 GCF_036324505.1 Eleginops maclovinus
CTGTTTTGGAGTAAAACAATTAGTGTTAAATCAAAACATGTATTACTCAAATAATTAGTTTGTTAATGATTGTTAAAGTTGTTATTATTTGCACTCTACAGCTGTTAAAGGTAAACAACGTAAAGACAATACATGTCCTTTATGTTATATTTGAGTTTTGGTTTGTTTTCCAGCTTTGATGTTTAATTATAAAACCTTATTCTAAAGGCGAGGCTTTTATTCTGAAGGCGAGGCTTTTATTCTGAAGTGGTGCATCGGAAAAGGTGTCTGTTGTTGTCGCAGGAGAACAAGAGGGTGCAAGTTTTGCAGGATGAAGATAAAATAAAGATTTAGGAGCAGCAGCTGGGATGGCCCTGCAGGTAAGAACACCTGAGGACAGCGAGTGGTACTGGCTATGACGTAATGCATACAGAACTTCATTCAAAAAACAGAGCCTTTAATCCGGCGCTAAAACCTCCTTAAAACGGGACTAAATGTTTTTTAAATAAAGCTCCAGAGAGAGGAGACTTCTGCAGGACGAATACATGTTTAATAACGAAATAAAACACCGTCAAACCTACAGAAACGTTCCATTATCTTTGGAAACAAGTTAGAAAAGCTCGTATTTAAATCCTGTGTAAAACAGCAAGAGTCTGGTGGAGAGGGAGCGGTTTCTAAATGTGTCTCTACATGTTATTAAGCATGAAGAGAGTTCACTGTTAGGAATATAACTGCTGCAGGAGTATTTCAATACTGAATACAGATATTCAAACTTCTACTGTTATAAACTACGGGATTTATTCACATGTGATTCACATGTAATACAGGTACTATGTTAATAGCATGCTAACTACTATACATTAATACATGCTACAGAAGAAACCTCGAGTAAACAATAACACACACACACACACACACACACACACACCACACCACACACACACACACACACACACACACACACACACACACACACACACACACACACCACACACACACACACACACACACACACACCACACACACACACACACACACACACACACACACACCACACACACACACACACACACACACACACACACACACACACACACCAGGCGGAGGTGCTGTACGACTTCTCGGCTGAGCCTGGAAACAACGAGCTGTCGGTGAGACAAGGACAGACGATCTCCGTCCTCGACCAGGTATACAAATACACACACCTGACTGTGTTTCTGTGGCAGACAGTGGGGGGGGGGGGGGGGGGGCTGGATCCAGGCCCACAACTCCAGTGGACAGACCGGACTCGTACCTGAGGGATAGTTATAGGTGAGCAGGAAGCTAAATACCCACAGGTAACTAAATACCTACAGGTAACTGAGTATCTACAGGTAACTGAGTATCTACAGGTAACTAAATACCCACAGGTAACTAAATACCTACAGGTAACTGAGTATCTACAGGTAACTGAGTATCTACAGGTAACTAAATACCCACAGGTAACTGAGTATCTACAGGTAACTGAGTATCTACAGGTAACTAAATACCCACAGGTAACTGAGTATCTACAGGTAACTGAGTATCTACAGGTAACTGAGTATCTACAGGTAACTGAGTATCTACAGGTAACTAAATACCCACAGGTAACTAAATACCTACAGGTAACTGAATACCTACAGGTAACTGAGTATCTACAGGTAACTGAGTATCTACAGGTAACTAAATACCCACAGGTAACTAAATACCCACAGGTAACTAAATACCTACAGGTAACTAAATACCTACAGGTAACTGAGTATCTACAGGTAACTGAGTATCTACAGGTAACTGAGTATCTACAGGTAACTGAGTATCTACACGTAACTAAATACCCACAGGTAACTAAATACCTACAGGTAACTGAGTATCTACAGGTAACTGAGTATCTACAGGTAACTAAATACCCACAGGTAACTAAATACCCACAGGTAACTGAGTATCTACAGGTAACTAAATACCCACAGGTAACTAAATACCTACAGGTAACTGAGTATCTACAGGTAACTAAATACCCACAGGTAACTAAATACCCACAGGTAACTGAGTATCTACAGGTAACTGAGTATCTACAGGTAACTAAATACCTACAGGTAACTGAGTATCTACAGGTAACTAAATACCTACAGGTAACTGAGTATCTACAGGTAACTGAGTATCTACAGGTAACTAAATACCCACAGGTAACTAAATACCCACAGGTAACTGAGTATCTACACGTAACTGAGTATCTACAGGTAACTAAATACCCACAGGTAACTAAATACCCACAGGTAACTGAGTATCTACAGGTAACTAAATACCCACAGGTAACTAAATACCCACAGGTAACTAAATACCCACAGGTAACTAAATACCTACAGGTAACTGAGTATCTACAGGTAACTGAGTATCTACAGGTAACTAAATACCCACAGGTAACTAAATACCCACAGGTAACTAAATACCTACAGGTAACTGAGTATCTACAGGTAACTGAGTATCTACAGGTAACTGAGTATCTACAGGTAACTAAATACCCACAGGTAACTAAATACCTACAGGTAACTGAGTATCTACAGGTAACTAAATACCCACAGGTAACTAAATACCCACAGGTAACTAAATACCTACAGGTAACTGAGTATCTACAGGTAACTGAGTATCTACAGGTAACTAAATACCTACAGGTAACTGAGTATCTACAGGTAACTGAGTATCTACAGGTAACTGAGTATCTACAGGTAACTAAATACCTACAGGTAACTGAGTATCTACAGGTAACTGAGTATCTACAGGTAACTGAGTATCTACAGGTAACTGAGTATCTACAGGTAACTAAATACCTACAGGTAACTGAGTATCTACAGGTAACTAAATACCTACAGGTAACTGAGTATCTACAGGTAACTAAATACCTACAGGTAACTGAGTATCTACAGGTAACTGAGTATCTACAGGTAACTAAATACCTACAGGTAACTGAGTATCTACAGGTAACTAAATACCTACAGGTAACTGAGTATCTACAGGTAACTGAGTATCTACAGGTAACTGAGTATCTACAGGTAACTGAGTATCTACAGGTAACTAAATACCTACAGGTAACTGAGTATCTACAGGTAACTGAGTATCTACAGGTAACTGAGTATCTACAGGTAACTAAATACCCACAGGTAACTAAATACCTACAGGTAACTAAATACCTACAGGTAACTAAATACCCACAGGTAACTAAATACCTACAGGTAACTGAGTATCTACAGGTAACTGAGTATCTACAGGTAACTGAGTATCTACAGGTAACTGAGTATCTACAGGTAACTGAGTATCTACAGGTAACTGAGTATCTACAGGTAACTAAATACCCACAGGTAACTGAGTATCTACAGGTAACTGAGTATCTACAGGTAACTGAGTATCTACAGGTAACTAAATACCCACAGGTAACTAAATACCTACAGGTAACTGAGTATCTACAGGTAACTAAATACCTACAGGTAACTGAGTATCTACAGGTAACTGAGTATCTACAGGTAACTAAATACCCACAGGTAACTAAATACCTACAGGTAACTAAATACCTACAGGTAACTAAATACCCACAGGTAACTGAATACCCACAGGTAACTGAGTATCTACAGGTAACTGAGTATCTACAGGTAACTGAGTATCTACAGGTAACTGAGTATCTACAGGTAACTGAGTATCTACAGGTAACTAAATACCCACAGGTAACTAAATACCTACAGGTAACTGAGTATCTACAGGTAACTAAATACCTACAGGTAACTGAGTATCTACAGGTATATAAGTACTAATATTAGTATATATAAGTACTAATATTAGTACTTGTATGTACTTGTATACAAGTATATACCCCAGCCTCAGAAGGACCTCCACCTCCTGCTGGGGACCAACAGCGAGTACAAGAGCATGCTGGGATGCTTCCCAGAAATCATTGCTGTTCACAAGGTAACCTCACACACTCACCTGAGGGGCGGAGCTTATGTGTAATTTAGGGGTGTGGCCTATGGTGACGTCACTGAGGGGTATGTGTCTGTGAGATGACATCACTGAGGGTGTGTCTGTGAGATGATGTCACTGAGGAGGGTGTGTCTGTGAGATGATGTCACTGAGGGGGGGGTGTCTGTGAGATGATGTCACTGAGGGGGGGTGTCTGTGACATGATGTCACTGAGGGGCGGTGTCTGTGAGATGATGTCACTGAGGGGGGGTGTCTGTGAGATGATGTCACTGAGGGGGGGTTTCTGTGAGATGATGTCACTGAGGGGGGGTTTCTGTGAGATGATCACACTGAGGGGGGGTGTCTGTGAGATGATGTCACTGAGGGGGGGTTTCTTTGAGATGATGTCACTGAGGGGGGGTGTCTGTGAGATGATGTCACTGAGGGGGGGTGTCTATGAGATGATGTCACTGACGGGGGGGTGTCTATGAGATGATGTCACTGAGGGGGGGTGTCTATGAGATGATGTCACTGAGGGGGGGTGTCTGTGACATGATGTCACTGAGGGGCGGTGTCTGTGAGATGATGTCACTGAGGGGGGGTGTCTGTGAGATGATGTCACTGAGGGGGGGGTTTCTGTGAGATGATGTCACTGAGGGGGGGTTTCTGTGAGATGATGTCACTGAGGGGGGGTGTCTGTGAGATGATGTCACTGAGGGGGGGTGTCTGTGACATGATGTCACTGAGGGGCGGTGTCTGTGAGATGATGTCACTGAGGGGGGGTGTCTGTGAGATGATGTCACTGAGGGGGGGTTTCTGTGAGATGATGTCACTGAGGGGGGGTTTCTGTGAGATGATCACACTGAGGGGGGGTGTCTGTGAGATGATGTCACTGAGGGGGGGTTTCTTTGAGATGATGTCACTGAGGGGGGGTGTCTGTGAGATGATGTCACTGAGGGGGGGTGTCTATGAGATGATGTCACTGACGGGGGGTGTCTATGAGATGATGTCACTGAGGGGGGGTGTCTATGAGATGATGTCACTGAGGGGGGGGTGTCTATGAGATGATGTCACTGAGGGGGGGTGTCTATGAGATGATGTCACTGAGGAGGGGGTGTCTGTGAGATGATGTCACTGAGGGGGGGTGTCTATGAGATGATGTCACTGACAGGGGGTGTCTATGAGATGATGTCACTGAGGGGGGGTGTCTGTGAGATGATGTCACTGAGGGGGGGTGTCTATGAGATGATGTCACTGAGGGGGGGTGTCTGTGAGATGATGTCACTGAGGGGGGGGTGTCTGTGAGATGATGTCACTGAGGGGGGGGTGTCTGTGAGATGATGTCACTGAGGGGGGGGTGTCTATGAGATGATGTCACTGACGGGGGGTGTCTATGAGATGATGTCACTGACGGGGGGTGTCTATGAGATGATGTCACTGAGGGGGGGTGTCTATGAGATGATGTCACTGAGGGGGGGTGTCTATGAGATGATGTCACTGAGGGGGGGTGTCTATGAGATGATGTCACTGACGGGGGGGTGTCTATGAGATGATGTCACTGAGGGGGGGGTGTCTGTGAGATGATGTCACTGAGGGGGGGGTGTCTGTGAGATGATGTCACTGAGGGGGGGTTTCTGTGAGATCATGTCACTGAGGGGGGGTGTCTGTGAGATGACCTCACTGAGGGGGGGTGTCTGTGAGATGATGTCACTGAGGGGGGGGTGTCTGTGAGATGATGTCACTGAGGGGGGGTTTCTGTGAGATGATGTCACTGAGGGGGGGGTGTCTGTGAGATGATGTCACTGAGGGGGGGTTTCTGTGAGATGATGTCACTGAGGGGGGGTTTCTGTGAGATGATGTCACTGAGGGTGTGTCTTTGTTCAGGCGGCAGCAGAGAAGCTGAAGGACTCGGGAGCGTCTGATCTCTGCAGGGAAGATCAACCAGGGCGACACACACACACACACACACACACACACACACACACACACACACACACACACACACACACACACACACACACACACACACACACACACACACACACACACACACACACACACACACACACACACACACACACACACACACACACACACACACACACACACACAAAAACACACGAGCTACAGCCTGCAGGGTAAAGTGTGTGTGTACCTGTGTGTGTGAGTCTGAGTACTGTGTGTGTGTGTGTGTGTGTGCGTGTGCACACATGTGTTCCGTTTCACACATATACAGTGGGGCAAAAAAGTATTTAGTCAGCCACCAATTGTGCAAGTTCTCCCATTTCAAAAGATGAGAGAGGCCTGTAATTTCATCATAGGTACACTTCAACTATGAGAGACAGAATGGGGGAAACAGTCCAGGAAATCACATTGTAGGATTTTAATGAATTCATTTCAAATGATTGTGGAAAATAAGTATTTGGTCAATAACAAAAGTTCATCTCAATACTTTGTTATATCCCCTTTGTTGGCAATGACAGAGGTCAAAGGTTTTCTGTAAGTCTTCACAAGGTTTCCACACTGTTGCTGGTATTTTGGCCCATTCCTCCATGCAGATCTCCTCTAAAGCAGTGATGTTTTGGGGCTGTCGCTGGGCAACACGGACTTTCAACTCCCTCCAAAGATTTTCTATGAGGTTGAGATCTGGAGACTGGCTAGGCCACTCCAGGACCTTGAAATGCTTCTTAGGAAGCCACTCCTTCGTTGCCCTGGCGGTGTGTTTGGGATCACTGTCATGCTGAAAGACCCAGCCACGCTTCATCTTCAGTGCCCTTGCTGATGGAAGGAGGTTTCACTCAAAATCTCACGATACATGGCCCCATTCATTCTTTCCTTTACACGGATCAGTCGTCCTGGTCCCTTTGCAGAAGAACAGCCCCAAAGCATGATGTCTCCCCCCCCATGCTTCACAGTAGGTATGGTGTTCTTTGGATGCAACTCTGCATTCTTTCTCCTCCAAACACCACGAGTTGAGTTTTTACCAAAAAGTTCTATTTTGGTTTCATCTGACCATATGACATTCTCCCAATCCTCTTCTGGATCATCCAAATGCCCTCTAGCAAACTTCAGACGGGCCTGGACATGTACTGGCTTAAGCAGGGGGACACGTCTGGAACTGCAGGATGTAAGTCCCTGGCGGCGTAGTGTGTTACTGATGGTAGCCTCTGTTACTTTGGTCCCAGCTCTCTGCAGGTCATTCACTAGGTCCCCCCGTGTGGTTCTGGGATTTTTGCTCACCATTCTTGTGATCATGTTGACCCCACGGGGTGAGATCTTGCGTGGAGCCCCAGATCGAGGGAGATTAGCAGTGGTCTTGTATGTCTTCCATTTTCTAATAATTGCTCCCACAGTTGATTTCTTCACACCAAGCTGCTTACCTATTGCACATTCAGTTTTCCCAGCCTGGTGCAGGTCTACAATGTTGTCTCTGGTCTCCTTTGACAGCTCTTTGGTCTTGGCCATAGTGGAGTTTGGAGTATGGCTGTTTGAGGTTGTGGACAGGTGTCTTTTATACTGATAACCAGTTCAAAAAGGTGCCATTAATACAGGTAACGAGTGGAGGACAGAGGAGCCTCTTAAAGAAGAAGTTACAGGTCTGTGAGAGCCAGACATCTTGCTTGTTTGTAGGTGACCCAATACTTATTTTCCACAATCATTTGAAATGAATTCATTAAAATCCTACAATGTGATTTCCTGGATGTTTCCCCCATTCTGTCTCTCATAGTTGAGGTGTACCTATGATAAAATGACAGGCCTCTCTCATCTTTTGAAATGGGAGAACTTGCTCAATTGGTGGCTGACTAAATACTTTTTTGCCCCACTGTATGTCAACAAATTCCAAATACAGAAAAGGTTTTAACCTGTGTATCTTTGATCCACACACGTGTGTTTTCCGTGTCACACCGCTGAATCTGATACACACACCGCTGAATCTGATACACACACCGCTGAATCTGATACAGAACCTGATACACACACCGCTGAACCTGATACAGAACCTGATACACACACCGCTGAACCTGATACAGAACCTGATACACACACCGCTGAACCTGATACACACACCGCTGAACCTGATACACACACCGCTGAACCTGATACAGAACCTGATACACACACCGCTGAACCTGATACAGAACCTGATACACACACCGCTGAACCTGATACACACACCGCTGAACCTGATACACACACCGCTGAACCTGATACAGAACCTGATACACACACCGCTGAACCTGATACACACACCGCTGAACCTGATACACACACCGCTGAACCTGATACAGAACCTGATACACACACCGCTGAACCTGATACACACACCGCTGAACCTGATACACACACCGCTGAACCTGATACACACACCGCTGAACCTGATACAGAACCTGATACACACACCGCTGAACCTGATACACACACCGCTGAACCTGATACACACACCGCTGAACCTGATACACACACCGCTCTCTGTGCGCTCCTGTGTGGGTTGTTGAGACTCCCCTGAAGCTCACCCGATTCGTACTTGTAATGTTTTCTGTCTGTAGCCAATCAGATGTCTCCTCCATTCTAAGCCAATCACGTGAGCGCGCCCCCACGCGGGTATGGTTTCTTGCGTTCGTGACGTAGCGCTTCATATACGCATTCTGTGCTGTCAGGAGCTGACAGGTCAACTTCAACATGGCGACTAACACAAGTCTAGTGATAAGGGTCTGTGCGTGAACGACTCCGTATGCTTTAGGAATGAACTCATGTGACGTTAGTGATGTGTTACTGTTAGCATGGAAGTAATATGCGTAGCATATAATGCTAGCGTGTGCTGGCGAGTTAGCTATAATGCTAATACACAGGGGTGATTGCCTTTAATAGCTAACTTTAGCCATACATGTCTTTAACTTCTTCCATTCTTTCTTTTTTAGGGACAGCTTAACAAGAATGAATCCAAAGTGTCCTGCTCAAATTATTATTCCAAAGATATTCCACTGTGTTTGATGATGGAGTGGAACTTTTAGAGCTGACGTTAATTAGGATTCACCGGTGTTGGTAAACAAACGGTCGAACGTTGAGCACTGGTGGTCATATTCAACTCAAATTCAATCCAGGACACCAGTTAATCTCGCAGGGTTACAGTTAGCGTGCTGGTGTTACCGATTAACTGCTGTCCTATCCAAGACGTTGGTCCGTCGATCTTGAAGTCTTTGAAGGATTGGATTTGAATATGACCACAGTGCTCAACACCGATTACATTAATCCTCTGTAACGTCAGCTCCAGATGTTCAACTCCTCTACATCTGTGTGTGCACTGAAACACAAGTGTGAATCCTTCTGTGTGCATTCGTGAATTATGACACGGATCTGACCCCATATGTGTGTGCCTGAGTACCTGTGTGTGTTGCGGCGGAGATGAACCATTTCCATAGTAACCCTATCCATGACTACAACAGCGTGATGCAGCTTTACCTACAGCAACAGGTGAGGGGGGGGGGGGGGGGCAGGAAGTAACTGCTAATAATATGTAGTGAAATGTGTTCCATTAAGCAGTTAATACCTGCTCTGTGATTGGTCAGTTTGAACCTCACTGTGGCATCACTGTCTCTGCTCTGTGATTGGTCAGTTTGAACCTCACTGTGGCATCACTGTCTCTGCTCTGTGATTGGTCAGTTTGAACCTCACTGTGGCATCACTGTCTCTGCTCTGTGATTGGTCAGTTTGAACCTCACTGTGGCATCACTGTCTCTGCTCTGTGATTGGTCAGTTTGAACCTCACTGTGGCATCACTGTCTCTGCTCTGTGATTGGTCAGTTTGAACCTCACTGTGGCATCACTGTCTCTGCTCTGTGATTGGTCAGTTTGAACCTCACTGTGGCATCACTGTCTCTGCTCTGTGATTGGTCAGTTTGAACCTCACTGTGGCATCACTGTCTCTGCTCTGTGATTGGTCAGTTTGAACCTCACTGTGGCATCACTGTCTCTGCTCTGTGATTGGTCAGTTTGAACCTCACTGTGGCATCACTGTCTCTGCTCTGTGATTGGTCAGTTTGAACCTCACTGTGGCATCACTGTCTCTGCTCTGTGATTGGTCAGTTTGAACCTCACTGTGGCATCACTGTCTCTGCTCTGTGATTGGTCAGTTTGAACCTCACTGTGGCATCACTGTCTCTGCTCTGTGATTGGTCAGTTTGAACCTCACTGTGGCATCACTGTCTCTGCTCTGTGATTGGTCAGTTTGAACCTCACTGTGGCATCACTGTCTCTCTGCTCTGTGATTGGTCAGTTTGAACCTCACTGTGGCATCACTGTCTCTGCTCTGTGATTGGTCAGTTTGAACCTCACTGTGGCATCACTGTCTCTGCTCTGTGATTGGTCAGTTTGAACCTCACTGTGGCATCACTGTCTCTGCTCTGTGATTGGTCAGTTTGAACCTCACTGTGGCATCACTGTCTCTGCTCTGTGATTGGTCAGTTTGAACCTCACTGTGGCATCACTGTCTCTGCTCTGTGATTGGTCAGTTTGAACCTCACTGTGGCATCACTGTCTCTGCTCTGTGATTGGTCAGTTTGAACCTCACTGTGGCATCACTGTCTCTGCTCTGTGATTGGTCAGATTGCAGATAAGCTGCGAGGAGCTCTGAGCCGCTTCAGCACGCTGTGAGGAAGTCGTCTGTGTCAACAAAATAAAAGCCTGTGACATTTGAATATAAATATGATTAATTATAGATCATCACTAACCTGCTGTCTGTTGTTATAACTGTATTAAACTCACCTGTCTTATTATTGGATATACATTATAGACCGTGGGTTGCTCAGCCTCTTAATCCCAGATTTAAAATACTAAGGATTCACAGAGACACTAATTAGAAGAAGCATGACAATATAAATGGTTCAAACGTGTAAATGTAATAATAAACTACAAAGATGGTAACGCCAAAGAGGAGGTCTCATTCTGACACAAACTCAGCGTCTGAACACCCCTCCCCCCCAACACTAACCCCCCCCTAACCCCTACAGAGCAATGGGATTTATTAAAAGGCTTCAAGAGGAAAATAGAGACAGAGAAATATCATGATTTAGAACTTTATTCTTAGTAAGCTTCTGATTCCTCTGTTTATGAGATTCACTTCATTATTTTGAGTAAAAGTATTTGTAATTAAGTCAATTAGAAAGGAAGCTGAAGGAGATCCACTCCCAGCTTTCCGGTAAGATTGTAGAACAGGAAGTGACATCACTTCCTATTGTCGGCGGCGAGCAACACAGCGGCGGCGCTTTCTGTGGCTTCCTGTAGCAACGCCACGGCGCGCTTCTCAGTCTGCAGAAGAAACATCTTCAGCATCTCTAAATGAACTTTATTTAAACTAACTCAATGAGCAGTGGGGGGGGACTCACGGTGGTCTTGAAGTCCTGGTCGGTGACGTCCCTCAGGTTGATGATGACGTTGTAATACGCTCCAAAAACTGCCGTCTCTAAAGCCTTAGCTGCCACCTGCACATTTCACAATAAATCTTTTATTGTGAAAACACAAACTTCAGATTAAATGTTTTACTTTGAAAAATATCCGTAATCATCCGTCTCTCAAGTCTCCAGATCCACCTGGAAACACTCACTTTATATGATAGTTTTATTTCGAAATCACAAACTTTTCCAGTTTTACTTTGACCCAGAAACAAACGTAGTTTTATTTTGAAAGCACAAACCTCAAATTAAAACTTTTATTTTGAAAAAGTGTTTCTCTCCTGTTTGGTCTACCCTTTCCTGTAAAGAGTTTGGGATCCCTGCTGTTTTTTCTCACCTGAGCGTCGGACTTGCAGGCGATGTTCCCGTGGACGACCATCTCCTTCAGAGGCTGCCAGAGCAGGCTGATCCTGTCAGCCAGAGCCAAGGGCACGCTGACCGCCTGCTGCAGGCCGCCCTGCAGGGCCGCCGCCCTCCTATTGGTTAGAAATATACCAAGTTATTAAATACAGATCATATTTTACAGTGTTTTGTAAACTGTTGATGTTAAAAGTTTAAAATGTTACTTTAGTTTTTCCTCTTCGGAGTTCTTCGGCATCTTCAGCGCCGCCTGAAACCAGAACACGTTATAGTTCAAAAACAGTCGCACCATTCCAACAGTAAACTCACAAATATTGGTCTGAAAACATCGTAGAGTTTGCGAAGTCTCCTCACCATGTAGCTGCTGAAGGCCGAGGCGTCTCGGTCCACCATGGTCAGCAGTTCAGCGGCGGCGCTGTGAAACGGGGGAATGAGTCTCCGCATGACGCCGTCCAGACTCTCGAACTGACGCTTCCCGTACGACATCTGACCCACCATGCAGGCCAGCGCCGCGCCCTGCAGGCCAGGAGGGGAATCACACTCTGAGGCTTTATGTATTTACAGTATATACTACAGGTGATAGTATTTATATACTACAGGTGATAGTATTTATATACTACAGGTGATAGTATTTATATACTACAGGTGATAGTATTTATATACTACAGGTGATAGTATTTATATACTACAGGTGATAGTATTTATATACAGGTGATAGTATTTATATACTACAGGTGATAGTATTTATATACTACAGGTGATAGTATTTATATACTACAGGTGATAGTATTTATATACTACAGGTGATAGTATTTATATACAGGTGATAGTATTTATATACTACAGGTGATAGTATTTATATATTACAGGTGATAGTATTTATATATTACAGGTGATAGTATTTATATATTACAGGTGATAGTATTTATATACTACAGGTGATAGTATTTATATACTACAGGTGATAGTATTTATATACTACAGGTGATAGTATTTATATATTACAGGTGATAGTATTTATATATTACAGGTGATAGTATTTATATACTACAGGTGATAGTATTTATATACTACAGGTGATAGTATTTATATACTACAGGTGATAGTATTTATATACTACAGGTGATAGTATTTATATATTACAGGTGATAGTATTTATATACTACAGGTGATAGTATTTATATACTACAGGTGATAGTATTTATATACTACAGGTGATAGTATTTATATATTACAGGTGATAGTATTTATATACTACAGGTGATAGTATTTATATACTACAGGTGATAGTATTTATATACTACAGGTGATAGTATTTATATACTACAGGTGATAGTATTTATATACTACAGGTGATAGTATTTATATATTACAGGTGATAGTATTTATATATTACAGGTGATAGTATTTATATATTACAGGTGATAGTATTTATATATTACAGGTGATAGTATTTATATTACAGGTGATAGTATTTATATATTACAGGTGATAGTATTTATATACTTACAGGTGATAGTATTTATATATTACAGGTGATAGTATTTATATATTACAGGTGATAGTATTTATATACTACAGGTTGATAGTATTTATATACTACAGGTGATAGTATTATATATTACAGGTGATAGTATTTATATATTACAGGTGATAGTATTTATATACTACAGGTGATAGTATTTATATATTACAGGTGATAGTATTTATATATTACAGGTGATAGTATTTATATACTACAGGTGATAGTATTTATATATTACAGGTGATAGTATTTATATACTACAGGTGATAGTATTTATATATTACAGGTGATAGTATTTATATACTACAGGTGATAGTATTTATATATTACAGGTGATAGTATTTATATACTACAGGTGATAGTATTTATATACTACAGGTGATAGTATTTATATATTACAGGTGATAGTATTTATATACTACAGGTGATAGTATTTATATATTACAGGTGATAGTATTTATATATACAGGTGATAGTATTTATATATTACAGGTGATAGTATTTATATACTACAGGTGATAGTATTTATATACTACAGGTGATAGTATTTATATATTACAGGTGATAGTATTTATATACTACAGGTGATAGTATTTATATATTACAGGTGATAGTATTAATATTACAGGTGATAGTATTTATATACTACAGGTGATAGTATTTATATACTACAGGTGATAGTATTTATATACTACAGGTGATAGTATTTATATACTACAGGTGATAGTATTTATATACTACAGGTGATAGTATTTATATACTACAGGTGATAGTATTTATATACTACAGGTGATAGTATTTATATACTACAGGTGATAGTATTTATATATTACAGGTGATAGTATTTATATACTACAGGTGATAGTATTTATATATTACAGGTGATAGTATTTATATATTACAGGTGATAGTATTTATATACTACAGGTGATAGTATTATATATTACAGGTGATAGTATTTATATATTACAGGTGATAGTATTTATATATTACAGGTGATAGTATTTATATATTACAGGTGATAGTATTTATATATTACAGGTGATAGTATTTATATATTACAGGTGATAGTATTTATATATTACAGGTGATAGTATTTATATACTACAGGTGATAGTATTTATATACTACAGGTGATAGTATTTATATATTACAGGTGATAGTATTTATATACTACAGGTGATAGTATTTATATACTACAGGTGATAGTATTTATATACTACAGGTGATAGTATTTATATACTACAGGTGATAGTATTTATATACTACAGGTGATAGTATTTATATACTACAGGTGATAGTATTTATATACTACAGGTGATAGTATTTATATACTACAGGTGATAGTATTTATATATTACAGGTGATAGTATTTATATACTACAGGTGATAGTATTTATATATTACAGGTGATAGTATTTATATATTACAGGTGATAGTATTTATATACTACAGGTGATAGTATTTATATACTACAGGTGATAGTATTTATATACTACAGGTGATAGTATTTATATACTACAGGTGATAGTATTTATATATTACAGGTGATAGTATTTATATACTACAGGTGATAGTATTTATATATTACAGGTGATAGTATTTATATATTACAGGTGATAGTATTTATATATTACAGGTGATAGTATTTATATACTACAGGTGATAGTATTTATATACTACAGGTGATAGTATTTATATACTACAGGTGATAGTATTTATATACTACAGGTGATAGTATTTATATATTACAGGTGATAGTATTTATATACTACAGGTGATAGTATTTATATACTACAGGTGATAGTATTTATATACTACAGGTGATAGTATTTATATATTACAGGTGATAGTATTTATATATTACAGGTGATAGTATTTATATACTACAGGTGATAGTATTTATATACTTACAGGTGATAGTATTTATATATTACAGGTGATAGTATTTATATACTACAGGTGATAGTATTTATATACAGGTGATAGTATTTATATATTACAGGTGATAGTATTTATATACTACAGGTGATAGTATTTATATACTACAGGTGATAGTATTTATATATTACAGGTGATAGTATTTATATACTACAGGTGATAGTATTTATATACAGGTGATAGTATTTATATATTACAGGTGATAGTATTTATATATTACAGGTGATAGTATTTATATATTACAGGTGATAGTATTTATATACTACAGGTGATAGTATTTATATATTACAGGTGATAGTATTTATATACTACAGGTGATAGTATTTATATATTACAGGTGATAGTATTTATATATTACAGGTGATAGTATTTATATATTACAGGTGATAGTATTTATATACTACAGGTGATAGTATTTATATACTACAGGTGATAGTATTTATATATTACAGGTGATAGTATTTATATACTACAGGTGATAGTATTTATATATTACAGGTGATAGTATTTATATACTACAGGTGATAGTATTTATATATTACAGGTGATAGTATTTATATACTACAGGTGATAGTATTTATATATTACAGGTGATAGTATTTATATATTACAGGTGATAGTATTTATATACTACAGGTGATAGTATTTATATACTACAGGTGATAGTATTTATATACTACAGGTGATAGTATTTATATACTACAGGTGATAGTATTTATATATTACAGGTGATAGTATTTATATATTACAGGTGATAGTATTTATATATACAGGTGATAGTATTTATATACTACAGGTGATAGTATTTATATACTACAGGTGATAGTATTTATATACTACAGGTGATAGTATTTATATACTACAGGTGATAGTATTTATATACTACAGGTGATAGTATTTATATATTACAGGTGATAGTATTTATATATTACAGGTGATAGTATTTATATACTACAGGTGATAGTATTTATATATTACAGGTGATAGTAATTTATATATTACAGGTGATAGTATTTATATACTACAGGTGATAGTATTTATATATTACAGTGATAGTATTTATATACTACAGGTGATAGTTATTATTACTACAGGTGTAGTATTTATATATTACAGGTGATAGTATTTATATATTACAGGTGATAGTATTTATATATTACAGGTGATAGTATTTATATACTACAGGTGATAGTATTTATATAATACAGGTGATAGTATTATATATACAGGTGATAGTATTTATATACTACAGGTGATAGTATTTATATATTACAGGTGATAGTATTTATATATTACAGGTGATAGTATTTATATACTACAGGTGATAGTATTTATATATTACAGGTGATAGTATTTATATATTACAGGTGATAGTATTTATATACTACAGGTGATAGTATTTATATATAACAGGTGATATATTTTATATATTACAGGTGATAGTATTTATATTACTACAGGTGATAGTATTTAATATATTACAGGTGATAGATTATTTATATACTACAGGTGATAGTATTTATATATTACAGGTGATAGTATTTATATAATTACAGGTGATAGTATTTATATACTACAGGTGATAGTATTTATCTACTACAGGTGATAGTATTTATTTACTACAGGTGATAGTATTTATATACTACAGGTGAAAGTATTTATATAGTTACAGGTGATAGATTTTATATATTACAGGTGATAGTATTTATATATAACAGGTGATAGTATTTATAAACTACAGGTGGATAGTATTATATAATACAGGAGATAGTATTTATATATTACAGGTGATAGTATTTATATAGTTACAGGTGATAGTATTTATATACTTACAGGTGATAGTACTTTATATATACAGGTGATAGTATTTATATTACAAGGTGATAGTATTTATATATTACAGGTGATAGTATTTATATATTACAGGTGATAGTATTTATATATTACAGGTGATAGTATTTATATATTACAGGTGATAGTATTTATATACTTACAGGTGATAGTATTTATATATTACAGGTGATAGTATTATATACTACAGGTGATAGTATTTATATATACAGGTGATAGTATTTATACTATACAGGTGATAGTATTATATACTACAGGTGTTAGTATTTATATTTTACAGGTGAGATTGTATTATATTACAGGTGATAGTATTATATACTTCAGGTGATACTATTTTATACTAGCAGGGTGATAGTATTTATATAATACAGGTTGATAGAATTTATATTATTACAGGTGATAGTATTTATATACTACAGTAGTGTATTAATATACTACAGGTGATAGTATTTTATAATAGTTACAGGTGATAGTAATTAATATTACAGGTGATAGGTATTTATATACTACAGGTGATCGTATTATATATGACAGGGGGATAGTATTTATATTCTACAGGTGATAGTATTTATATACAGGTGATAGTATTTATATATTACAGTGATAGTATTTATATATTACAGGTGATAGTATTTTATATTACAGGTGATAGTATTTATATACTACAGGTGATAGTATTTATATACAGGTGATAGTATTTATATATTAAAGGTGATAGTATTTATATACTACATGTGATAGTATTTATATACTACAGGTGATAGTATTATATACTACAGGTGATAGTATTTATATAGCTAACAGGTGATAGTAATTTTATCTATTTTACCATAGCAGCGGATGGCGGCGGACAACAGACCCCCCACCGGGCGCTGGTTGTTCGGGCGGACGACGCTCTGAACCGAAGTTGTCAGCGACAGTGAACCAGAGGGCTGTCCTCCCCCCCCACCATGAACCTGCACATGTAACACAGCAATTATTTGATACCAGTATAAAAACTGTACTGTGTATTATACACTAATACTGTGCACTAAAACTCACTAGTCTATGATCCTCTCCTTGGGGTTGAACGGACCGAGAGAGTCCGGCCGGAGTTTACTGATCACCTGACACACATAATAACAAAACACTAGTCAAATAAATATAATGTAATAAATATAATGTAATAGAAAATAATGTAAAAATATATAAATAATAAAATATAATGTAAAAAATATAATACATATAATAAATATAATGTAATAAATAAATGTAATAAAATATAATTTAATAAATAGCATAAATATCAATATAAAGTAATAAAAATAATGTAATAAATATAAATAAAATAAATATAAGAAGATAATAATAAGTAATCTATATATAAATTACATACATATAATTTAATATATATAAATATATAAATAAATGTAATAAATATAATTTAAAACATATACTACATCTTATGTAAAAAATATAATGTAATAAATATAATGTAATAAATATCATAAATATAAATATAATTGTAATAAATATAATGTAATAAATATAAATAAAATAACTATAATGTATACATATAAATGTAATATATAAAAAGTAAAAAATATAATGTAATAAATATCCATAAATATAATAAATGTAATAAATATAATGTAATAAATATAAATAAAATAAATATAATGAAATAAATATAATGTAATAAATATAATTGTAAATAAATATAATGTAATACATTATAAATGTATAAATATAATGTAAGTAAATAGTAAATATAATAAATATAATGTAATAAATATAATGTTAATAAATATAATATAATAAATATAATGTAAATATATATAATGTAAAAATATAATGTACTATAAATATAATACAATATATATAACAAATAAATATAATGTAATAATATAATGTAATAAATATAATGTAATAAATATAATGTAATATAAATATAATAAATAATAATGTATAAATATAATGTAATAAATATAATGTAATATAATATAATGTAATATAATATAATGTAATATAATAAATATAATGTAATAAATATAATATAATGTAATAAATATAATATAATTTAATATAATTAATATATAATATAATAAATATAATGTAAAATAAATATAATATAATGTAATAAATATAATGTAATAAATATAATGTAATATATATAATGTAATAAATATAATGTAATAAATATAATGTAATAAATATAATGTAATAAATATCATAAATATAAATTTAATAAATATAATGTAATAATATAATGTAATAAATATAATGTAATATAATATAATGTAATATAATATAATGTAATATAATTAATATAATGTAATAAATATAATATAATAAATATAATGTAATAAATATAATATAATATAATATAATGTAAGTAATAAATATAATGTAATAAATATAATGTAATAAATATAATATAATAAATATAATATAATAAATATAATATAATGTATAATATAATATAATTAATATAATGTAATAAATATAATGTAATAAATATAATGTAATAAATATAATGTAATAAATATCATAATATAAATATAATAATATAATGTAATAAATATAATATAATAAATATAATGTAATATAATATAATGTAATATAATATAATGTAATGTAATAAATATAATGTAATAAATATAATATAATAAATATAATGTAATAAATATAATATAATAAATATAATGTAATAAATATAATATAATAAATATAATGTAATAAATATAATATAATAAATATAATATAATAAATATAATGTAATAAATATAATATAATAAATATAATGTAATAAATATAATGTAATATAATATAATGTAATAAATATAATGTAATAAATATAATATAATAAATATAATATAATAAATATAATGTAATAAATATAATGTAATAAATATAATGTAATAAATATAATATAATAAATATAATGTAATAAATATATAAATATAAATATAATAAATATAATGTAATATAATATAATATAATAAATATAATGTAATAAATATAATATAATAAATATAATATAATAATTATAATGTAATAAATATAATGTAATAAATATAATGTAATAAATATAATATAATAAATATAATGTAATAAATATAAATATAATGTAATAAATATAATGTAATAAATATAATGTAATAAATATAATATAAATATAATGTAATAAATATAATGTAATAAATTAATGTAATATAATATAATGTAATATAATATAATATAATATAATATAATGTAATAAATATAATGTAATATAATATAATATAATAAATATAATGTAATAAATATAATATAATAAATATAATGTAATAAATATAATGTAATATAATATAATGTAATAAATATAATGTAATATAATATAATGTAATAAATATAATGTAATAAATATAATATAATAAATATAATGTAATATAATATAATTAATAAATATAATGTAATAAATATAATGTAATAAATATAATGTAATAAATATAATGTAATAAATATAATGTAATAAATATAATGTAATAAATATAATGTAATAAATATAATGTAATAAATATAATGTAATAAATATAATGTAATAAATATAATGTAATAAATATAATGATACATTATGATAAGTAATAAATTATATGTAGAATAATGACTATGGATTGACCAGGCGGACTTTGTGCTCCTCCTCGACGATGAACAGTTTGTCTCTGTTGATGAAGAAGTCGGCGGTGGCCATGACGGCTCTGAGGGGGATCAGACCCACGAGCTGGGAGCCCACCACCGGCAGCTGCAGCTCCTAAAGACCCCACATGTTAATATCACTATGGTACTGATTATACCTGTCTAGAGCGTCTCTCACCTGGGCCTCCCTGCAGACCTCCAGGTAAACAGTGTGGAGGGGGGTCCTCTGAAAGTCCAGGATGTTGGTGGACACCTGAGCCAGGTTCTCCTCCTCCAGGAACCAGCCCAGAGCTTGGAGCTTCTGCAGCCGGCCGGGCTGGGGGAGCAGAGTTCATTTAAGAGTAAGAGTTATGAGATAAAGCTACTACATTTGAGAACTCAGACTCCCAGCATGCACCTGGTCCTTGCCGCGGCCCTGCTCCCGGAGGTCGAGGGCGATGCGATGAGTCTGCTCCTTGGTGGCGATCAGGTTCACGTTGAACGCAATCAGGAACTTTCGAGCACCAGTTACCGTGGCGCCCCATGACGGCACGAACTGGGCAGGGCCAAAGTCAGGCGACCAATCAGGACTCTTCAACTGCAGGACAGAAATGAATACTTATAATAACCTTTAACAAGTTTAGCTTTAACAAGCTGAGCGTTAACAAGCTGAGCGTTAACAAGCTGAGCTTTAACAAGCTGAGCGTTAACAAGCTGAGCGTTAACAAGTTAGCGTTAACAAGTTTAGCTTTAACAAGTTTAGCGTTAACAAGTTTAGCTTTAACAAGTTTAGCTTTAACAAGTTTAGCGTTAACAAGTTAGCTTTAACAAGTTAGCTTTAACAAGTTTAGCGTTAACAAGTTTAGCGTTAACAAGTTAGCTTTAACAAGTTTAGCGTTAACAAGTTTAGCTTTAACAAGTTTAGCTTTAACAAGTTTAGCGTTAACAAGTTTAGCTTTAACAAGTTTAGCGTTAACAAGTTTAGCTTTAACAAGCTGAGCGTTAACAAGTTTAGCGTTAACAAGTTTAGCGTTAACAAGTTTAGCTTTAACAAGTTTAGCTTTAACAAGTTTAGCGTTAACAAGTTTAGCGTTAACAAGTTTAGCTTTAACAAGTTTAGCGTTAACAAGTTTAGCTTTAACAAGTTTAGCGTTAACAAGTTTAGCTTTAACAAGTTTAGCGTTAACAAGCTGAGCGTTAACAAGTTTAGCGTTAACAAGTTTAGCGTTAACAAGTTTAGCTTTAACAAGTTTAGCGTTAACAAGTTTAGCGTTAACAAGCTGAGCGTTAACAAGTTTAGCGGTTAACAAGTTTAGCTTTAACAAGTTGAGCGTTAACAAGTTTAGCGTTAACAAGCTGAGCGTTAACAAGTTTAGCGTTAACAAGTTTAGCGTTAACAAGCTGAGCGTTAACAAGTTTAGCGTTAACAAGTTTAGCTTTAACAAGTTTAGCGTTAACAAGTTTAGCTTTAACAAGCTGAGCGTTAACAAGTTTAGCTTTAACAAGTTTAGCGTTAACAAGTTTAGCGTTAACAAGCTGAGCTTTAACAAGCTGAGCGTTAACAAGCTGAGCGTTAACAAGTTTAGCTTTAACAAGCTGAGCGTTAACAAGTTTAGCGTTAACAAGCTGAGCGTTAACAAGTTTAGCGTTAACAAGTTTAGCGTTAACAAGCTGAGCGTTACAAGTTTAGCGTTAACAAGTTTAGCTTTAACAAGTTTAGCGTTAACAAGTTTAGCTTTAACAAGCTGAGCGTTAACAAGTTTAGCGTTAACAAGTTTAGCGTTAACAAGTTTAGCGTTAACAAGTTTAGCGTTAACAAGTTTAGCTTAACAAGCTGAGCGTTAACAAGTTTAGCTTTAACAAGTTTAGCTTTAACAAGTTTAGCGTTAACAAGTTTAGCTTTAACAAGTTTAGCTTTAACAAGTTTAGCGTTAACAAGTTTAGCGTTAACAAGTTTAGCGTTAACAAGTTTAGCGTTAACAAGTTTAGCTTTAACAAGTTTAGCTTTAACAAGTTTAGCTTTAACAAGCTGAGCGTTAACAAGTTTAGCGTTAACAAGTTTAGCGTTAACAAGTTTAGCGTTAACAAGTTTAGCGTTAACAAGTTTAGCTTTAACAAGTTTAGCTTTAACAAGTTTAGCGTTAACAAGTTTAGCTTTAACAAGTTTAGCTTTAACAAGTTTAGCGTTAACAAGTTTAGCGTTAACAAGTTTAGCGTTAACAAGTTTAGCTTTAACAAGTTTAGCTTTAACAAGTTTAGCTTTAACAAGTTTAGCTTTAACAAGCTGAGCTTTAACAAGCTGAGCGTTAACAAGCTGAGCGTTAACAAGCTGAGCGTTAACAAGTTTAGCTTTAACAAGCTGAGCTTTAACAAGCTGAGCGTTAACAAGCTGAGCGTTAACAAGCTGAGCGTTAACAAGTTTAGCGTTAACAAGTTTAGCTTTAACAAGTTTAGCTTTAACAGTTTAGCTTTAACAAGTTTAGCTTTAACAAGCTGAGCTTTAACAAGCTGAGCGTTAACAAGCTGAGCGTTAACAAGCTGAGCGTTAACAAGTTTAGCTTAACAAGCTGAGCTTTAACAAGCTGAGCGTTAACAAGCTGAGCGTTAACAAGCTGAGCGTTAACAAGTTTAGCTTTAACAAGTTTAGCTTTAACAAGTTTAGCGTTAACAAGTTTAGCGTTAACAAGCTGAGCTTTAACAAGCTGAGCGTTAACAAGCTGAGCGTTAACAAGTTTAGCTTTAACAAGCTGAGCGTTAACAAGTTTAGCGTTAACAAGCTGAGCGTTAACAAGTTTAGCGTTAACAAGTTTAGCGTTAACAAGCTTAGCGTTAACAAGTTTAGCGTTAACAAGTTTAGCTTTAACAAGTTTAGCGTTAACAAGTTTAGCTTTAACAAGCTTAGCGTTAACAAGTTTAGCGTTAACAAGTTTAGCGTTAACAAGTTTAGCGTTAACAAGTTTAGCGTTAACAAGTTTAGCTTTAACAAGCTGAGCGTTAACAAGTTTAGCTTTAACAAGTTTAGCTTTAACAAGTTTAGCGTTAACAAGTTTAGCTTTAACAAGTTTAGCTTTAACAAGTTTAGCGTTAACAAGTTTAGCGTTAACAAGTTTAGCGTTAACAAGTTTAGCGTTAACAAGTTTAGCTTTAACAAGTTTAGCTTTAACAAGTTTAGCTTTAACAAGCTGAGCGTTAACAAGTTTAGCGTTAACAAGTTTAGCGTTAACAAGTTTAGCGTTAACAAGTTTAGCGTTAACAAGTTTAGCTTTAACAAGTTTAGCTTTAACAAGTTTAGCGTTAACAAGTTTAGCTTTAACAAGTTTAGCTTTAACAAGTTTAGCGTTAACAAGTTAGCGTTAACAAGTTTAGCGTTAACAAGTTTAGCTTTAACAAGTTTAGCTTTAACAAGTTTAGCTTTAACAAGTTTAGCTTTAACAAGCTGAGCTTTAACAAGCTGAGCGTTAACAAGCTGAGCGTTAACAAGCTGAGCGTTAACAAGTTTAGCTTTAACAAGCTGAGCTTTAACAAGCTGAGCGTTAACAAGCTGAGCGTTAACAAGCTGAGCGTTAACAAGTTTAGCGTTAACAAGTTTAGCTTTAACAAGTTTAGCTTTAACAAGTTTAGCTTTAACAAGTTTAGCTTTAACAAGCTGAGCTTTAACAAGCTGAGCGTTAACAAGCTGAGCGTTAACAAGCTGAGCGTTAACAAGTTTAGCTTTAACAAGCTGAGCTTTAACAAGCTGAGCGTTAACAAGCTGAGCGTTAACAAGCTTAGCGTTAACAAGTTTAGCTTTAACAAGTTTAGCTTTAACAAGTTTAGCTTTAACAAGTTTAGCGTTAACAAGTTTAGCGTTAACAAGTTTAGCGTTAACAAGCTGAGCGTTAACAAGTTTAGCTTTAACAAGTTTAGCGTTAACAAGTTTAGCGTTAACAAGTTTAGCGTTAACAAGTTTAGCGTTAACAAGTTTAGCGTTAACAAGTTTAGCTTTAACAAGTTTAGCTTTAACAAGTTTAGCTTTAACAAGCTTAGCGTTAACAAGTTTAGCTTTAACAAGTTTAGCTTTAACAAGTTTAGCTTTAACAAGTTTAGCTTTAACAAGTTTAGCGTTAACAAGTTTAGCGTTAACAAGTTTAGCTTTAACAAGTTTAGCTTTAACAAGTTTAGCTTTAACAAGTTTAGCGTTAACAAGTTTAGCGTTAACAAGTTTAGCTTTAACAAGTTTAGCTTTAACAAGTTTAGCGTTAACAAGTTTAGCTTTAACAAGTTTAGCTTTAACAAGTTTAGCGTTAACAAGTTTAGCGTTAACAAGTTTAGCGTTAACAAGTTTAGCTTTAACAAGTTTAGCTTTAACAAGTTTAGCTTTAACAAGTTTAGCTTTAACAAGTTTAGCGTTAACAAGCTTAGCGTTAACAAGTTGAGCGTTAACAAGTTTAGCTTTAACAAGTTTAGCGTTAACAAGTTTAGCGTTAACAAGTTTAGCGTTAACAAGTTTAGCGTTAACAAGTTTAGCTTTAACAAGTTTAGCGTTAACAAGTTTAGCGTTAACAAGTTTAGCTTTAACAAGTTTAGCGTTAACAAGTTTAGCGTTAACAAGTTTAGCGTTAACAAGTTTAGCGTTAACAAGTTTAGCGTTAACAAGTTTAGCGTTAACAAGTTTAGCGTTAACAAGTTTAGCGTTAACAAGCTTAGCGTTAACAAGTTTAGCTTTAACAAGCTGAGCGTTAACAAGCTGAGCGTTAACAAGTTGAGCGTTAACAAGCTGAGCGTTAACAAGCTGAGCGTTAACAAGTTTAGCGTTAACAAGTTTAGCTTTAACAAGCTGAGCGTTAACAAGCTTAGCGTTAACAAGTTTAGCGTTAACAAGTTTAGCTTTAACAAGCTGAGCGTTAACAAGTTTAGCTTTAACAAGTTTAGCGTTAACAAGCTGAGCGTTAACAAGCTGAGCGTTAACAAGTTTAGCGTTAACAAGTTTAGCTTTAACAAGTTTAGCGTTAACAAGTTTAGCGTTAACAAGTTTAGCGTTAACAAGTTTAGCTTTAACAAGCTGAGCGTTAACAAGTTTAGCGTTAACAAGTTTAGCGTTAACAAGTTTAGCTTTAACAAGTTTAGCGTTAACAAGTTTAGCGTTAACAAGTTTAGCTTTAACAAGTTTAGCGTTAACAAGTTTAGCTTTAACAAGTTTAGCGTTAACAAGTTTAGCGTTAACAAGTTTAGCTTTAACAAGTTTAGCGTTAACAAGTTTAGCGTTAACAAGTTTAGCTTTAACAAGTTTAGCGTTAACAAGTTTAGCGTTAACAAGTTTAGCGTTAACAAGTTTAGCGTTAACAAGTTTAGCTTTAACAAGTTTAGCGTTAACAAGTTTAGCTTTAACAAGTTTAGCGTTAACAAGTTTAGCTTTAACAAGTTTAGCGTTAACAAGTTTAGCTTTAACAAGTTTAGCGTTAACAAGTTTAGCTTTAACAAGTTTAGCTTTAACAAGTTTAGCGTTAACAAGTTTAGCGTTAACAAGTTTAGCGTTAACAAGTTTAGCGTTAACAAGTTTAGCTTTAACAAGTTTAGCTTTAACAAGTTTAGCGTTAACAAGTTTAGCTTTAACAAGTTTAGCGTTAACAAGTTTAGCTTTAACAAGTTTAGCGTTAACAAGTTTAGCGTTAACAAGTTTAGCGTTAACAAGTTTAGCGTTAACAAGTTTAGCTTTAACAAGTTTAGCGTTAACAAGTTTAGCGTTAACAAGTTTAGCGTTAACAAGTTTAGCGTTAACAAGTTTAGCGTTAACAAGTTTAGCGTTAACAAGTTTAGCTTTAACAAGTTTAGCGTTAACAAGTTTAGCGTTAACAAGTTTAGCGTTAACAAGTTTAGCGTTAACAAGTTTAGCGTTAACAAGTTTAGCTTTAACAAGTTTAGCGTTAACAAGTTTAGCGTTAACAAGTTTAGCGTTAACAAGTTTAGCTTTAACAAGTTTAGCGTTAACAAGTTTAGCGTTAACAAGTTTAGCGTTAACAAGTTTAGCGTTAACAAGTTTAGCGTTAACAAGTTTAGCGTTAACAAGTTTAGCGTTAACAAGTTTAGCGTTAACAAGTTTAGCGTTAACAAGTTTAGCGTTAACAAGTTTAGCGTTAACAAGTTTAGCGTTAACAAGTTTAGCGTTAACAAGTTTAGCGTTAACAAGTTTAGCGTTAACAAGTTTAGCTTTAACAAGTTTAGCGTTAACAAGTTTAGCTTTAACAAGTTTAGCGTTAACAAGTTTAGCGTTAACAAGTTTAGCGTTAACAAGTTTAGCTTTAACAAGTTTAGCTTTAACAAGTTTAGCGTTAACAAGTTTAGCGTTAACAAGTTTAGCGTTAACAAGTTTAGCGTTAACAAGTTTAGCTTTAACAAGTTTAGCGTTAACAAGTTTAGCTTTAACAAGTTTAGCGTTAACAAGTTTAGCGTTAACAAGTTTAGCTTTAACAAGTTTAGCGTTAACAAGTTTAGCGTTAACAAGTTTAGCTTTAACAAGTTTAGCGTTAACAAGTTTAGCTTTAACAAGTTTAGCTTTAACAAGTTTAGCGTTAACAAGTTTAGCGTTAACAAGTTTAGCGTTAACAAGTTTAGCTTTAACAAGTTTAGCGTTAACAAGTTTAGCGTTAACAAGTTTAGCTTTAACAAGTTTAGCGTTAACAAGTTTAGCTTTAACAAGTTTAGCGTTAACAAGTTTAGCGTTAACAAGTTTAGCGTTAACAAGTTTAGCGTTAACAAGTTTAGCGTTAACAAGTTTAGCGTTAACAAGTTTAGCTTTAACAAGTTTAGCGTTAACAAGTTTAGCTTTAACAAGTTTAGCTTTAACAAGTTTAGCGTTAACAAGTTTAGCGTTAACAAGTTTAGCGTTAACAAGTTTAGCGTTAACAAGTTTAGCGTTAACAAGTTTAGCGTTAACAAGTTTAGCGTTAACAAGTTTAGCGTTAACAAGTTTAGCGTTAACAAGTTTAGCGTTAACAAGTTTAGCGTTAACAAGTTTAGCGTTAACAAGTTTAGCTTTAACAAGTTTAGCGTTAACAAGTTTAGCGTTAACAAGTTTAGCGTTAACAAGTTTAGCGTTAACAAGTTTAGCGTTAACAAGTTTAGCGTTAACAAGTTTAGCGTTAACAAGTTTAGCTTTAACAAGTTTAGCGTTAACAAGTTTAGCGTTAACAAGTTTAGCGTTAACAAGTTTAGCGTTAACAAGTTTAGCGTTAACAAGTTTAGCGTTAACAAGTTTAGCGTTAACAAGTTTAGCGTTAACAAGTTTAGCTTTAACAAGTTTAGCGTTAACAAGTTTAGCGTTAACAAGTTTAGCTTTAACAAGTTTAGCGTTAACAAGTTTAGCTTTAACAAGTTTAGCGTTAACAAGTTTAGCGTTAACAAGTTTAGCTTTTAACAAGTTTAGCGTTAACAAGTTTAGCTTAACAAGTTTAGCGTTAACAAGTTTAGCGTTAACAAGTTTAGCTTTAACAAGTTTAAGCGTTAACAAGTCTATGCGTTAACAAGTTTAGCTTTAACAAGTTTAGCTTTAACAAGTTTAGCTTTAACAAGTTTAGCGTTAACAAGTTTAGCTTAACAAGTTTAGCGTTAACAAGGTTTAGCGTTAACAAGCCTTAGCTTTAACAAGTTTAGCTATAACAAGTTTTAGCGTTAACAAGTTTAGCGTTACAAGCTTAGCTATAACAAGTTTAGCGTTAACAATTTTTGCGTTAACAATTTAGCTTTAAAAAATTTAGGGGTTAAACCCAAGTTTACCCTTTTAACAAAGTTTAGCGTTAAAAATTTTTTGCTTTAACAAGTTTAGCTTTAACAAGTTAGCTTTAACAATTTTAAGCTTTAACAATTTTTGCTTTAACAAGTTTTTATTTTTAAACAAGTTAGCTTAACAATTTTTGGCTTAACAAGTTTAGCTTTAACAATTTTTAAGCGTTAAAAAAGTTTGGGTTTTTAAAACCAAGTTTAGCTTTTTAACAATTAAACAAGTTTAGTTTTTAAAAAAGGGTTTTCTTTAACAGTTTACCCTTTAACAAGTTTAGCGTTAACAAGTTGGGGTTTTAACCCAAGTTTAGCTTTAACAAGTTTTTTTTTTTAAAAAAAAAGTTTAGTTTTAAAAATTTTTGGGGTTTAAACAAGTTTTAGTTTTAAAACAAGTTTGGGGTTTAACAGGTTAGCATTACAGTTAGCTTAACTTTTTTTTGGGAAAAACGTTTTCTTAAAAATTTTTTAACAATTTGGTTTAACAAGTTTGGGTTTAAACTTTTTAAAGTTTTTAAACTTTTTGGGGTTTAAAAACAAGTTTGCTTTAAAAATTTTTTGTTTTAAAACAAGTTTGGGTTAAAAAGTTGGGGTTTTCCCCGTTTAGTTTTTAACCAGTTGGGGTTAACAAGTTTAGTTTTAAACAAGTTTAGTTTAACAAGTTTTTTTTAACAAGTTTTTAAAATTTGGGAAACTAGTTTACCCTTTAATAATTTTACCTTTAACAAGTTTAGCTTTTAAAAATTTTAAGGTTAACAAGTTTACTTTAACAATTTTTAGCGTTTCAAGTTTAGCTTTAAAAAAGTTTAGCGGAAACAGTTTAGCTTTAAAAAAGGGGAGCTTAAAACAAGTTTAGCTTTTAAAAAAATTTTTGCTTTAAAAAAAGTTTGGGGGTTAACAATTTTCTTTAAACAATTTTTAGGTTAACAATTTTAAATTTTAACAAGTTTAGCTTTAACAATTTTTGTTTTAACAATTTAGTTTTAAAAATTTTTTGCTTTAAAAAAATTTTTTCCTTTAAACAATTTTTTTAAAGGGCGTTAAAAAGTTTAGGGGTTAAAAAGTTTAGCTTTAACAATTTTAAACCCTTAAAAATTTTTAAAGCGTTAACAAGTTTAGCGTTAAAAGTTTATTTTTAACCCAATTTTGCTTTTAACAATTTTAGCTTTAAAAATTTTAGTTTTAACAAGTTTAGCTTTAACAAGTTTAGCGTTAAAAATTTTAGGGGAAACAATTTTAAACTTTAAACCCATTTTTGCGTTAAAAATTTTAGCGTTAAAAAGGGTTTAGCTTTTTAACAATTTTTAAGCGTTAAAACAAGTTTAGCTTTAAAACAAGTTTAGCTTTAACAATTTTTAGCGTTAACAATTTTAGCTTTAACAAGTTTAGCTTTACAAGTTTAGCTTTAAACAATTTTTAGCTTTAAAAAGTTTGGTTTTAACAGTTTAGTTTTAAAACAAGTTGGGGTTTAACAAGTTTAGCTTTTAAAAATTTTTTGGGGTTTAAACAAGCTTGCTTTAACGGGGTTTTAGGTTAACGAGCTTAGTTTTAACGGCTTAGGGTTAACGAGTTTAGCTTTAACTTTTTAAAGTTTTTAACAAGTTTGGGGTTTAAAAAGGGTTAGTTTTTAAACGGTTTAGTTTTAACAATTTGGGTTTAAAAAGTTTAGCTTTTTTAATTTAACAAGTTTGGGGTTAAAACCAAGTTAGCTTTAACAAGTTTAGCTTTAACAAGTTTGGGGTTTAAACCCAAGTTTGGGTTAAAACCCAAGTTTTAGGGTTAAAAAAGTTGGGCTTTAAAAAAGGGGTTTAGGGTTAACAAAGTTTTAGTTTAACGACCTTTGGGTTTAAAACGGCTTAGCTTTAAACGAGCTTGGGGTTTAAAACAAGTTAGCTTTTAATTTTACAATATTTTGCGAAGGGACTTAACGGCCCCGAACGAGGTTACAAAAACCCCAAAAGCTTAGGGACACTTTTTTAAACGAGCTTAATTTGGGGTTAACAATTTAGTTTTAAAAAGAGTTTTAAAATTTTACTTAAGGGATTTAGCTTTTCCGAGTTTAGCTTTAACAAGTTAGCTTTTAACGAGTTAGGGTTAACAAAGCTTAGCTTTAACGGGGTTTGGGGTTTAACGACTTAAAAAGCTTTAAACTTGCCCTTGGGGGGTTAAACCCAGCTTAGCTTTAAAATTTTGGGTTTTTTCGGGGTTAGTTTGGGGGGTTTTAGGGTTAAGGTTGGGTTAAAATGCGGGGGTTAAGAGCGGAAAAAGCTTGGGAAGGCAAGCTTTAAAGGTGGGGGTTAAGGTTGGTTTCTTTAGGTTAAATACGAGCTTGTTTTAAAGGGGTTAAAAAAGTGGCTTAAAAAAAAGTTTAACCCCAATTGGGTTTTTTTTAAAACGGGGGCCACTTTTTAAGGGGTAGGGGGGGTTTTAAAACCCGGAAGAGTTTAAAATTTTGGGGGGGGTTTTTAAAAACGAGCCTTTTTTTGTTTTTAAATTAGGGCCCCCTTTTTTTAAAATTAAACCAAAAACCCTTTGGGTTTAAGGCCCCCTTTTTAAGGGCTTTTTTTAAATTGGGAAGCCCTTTGGGGGGCCCCCCTTTTTAACCCCCCTTATTTTTAAAAAAAACGGGGGCCCACACACCCCTTTTCCCTTTTTTTCAAGGGGTTTTGGCGGGGGGGGAAAACCCCCCCCCCATTTTTTGGGGGTTTTTTTTTTAAAAAAAGGGCCGAACATTATTTTTTTTAAAATTTTTTAAAAAAAAAACACACCCCCCCCCCCCGGGTTACCCCCCCTTTTTGTTTTAAAGGGGGTTATTAACGAGCCCCCCCCCCCCCTTTTTTTAAGCTTTTTAACAAGTTAGGGTTAACCAGCTTTGCTTTAACATGTTTGGGGTTAAAAACGACCCTTACCCCTTTTAAAACGAGCTTAGGGTTAACGAGCTTGCTTTAACGAGTTTGGGGGTTTAACGAGTTTTAAGTTTTAAACCCCCCTTATTAAAAAAAAGAAAAAATTTGGGTTTATTTGTTGTTTTTTTAAAACGAGCTTGGGGGGCTTTTAACAAGTTTTGGGGTTTTAAGAGCTTAGCTTTAACAAGTTTGGGGTTAAACCCGACCCTTTAGTTTTTAAACAAGTTTTGGGGTTTTAACGAGCTTAGCTTTAACAAGCTTAGGGTTAAGGGAGCTTAGTTTTAAAACGACCCGGGGTTTAACGGGCTTAGTTTTTAAAACCTGCTTGGGGTTTAAACGAGCTTAGTTTTAACGGTTTTGGGGTTAAGATTTAGTTTTAAACCCAAAAAGGCCCCTTTTTAAAAGGGGTTTTTTTTTTTTTTTGGTTTTTAAAAAAACCCCGGGAAGACCCTTACCCCTTTAACAAGCTTAGGGTTAACGACCTTTAATGAACTTTTCTAAAGTAACCACACTTAGCTAATGTCACGTTTAATTTTAAACAACAACCCTCCTTATATCCTACATTTCCCACAATGCCTTTTTTAAAGATCACTGATCATAGAAGAGGAAACAGGAAGCGGGTCTCACCTTCTCAGGTAGAGCTTCGTACTCTCCAGCTCGGACTGACGGCAGACTTGTCCTCGTTTCTTTCCTCGCCGCCTGTCCGTACAGATACACTGCCACACAGAGAAGGTCAGCCACATGCTAACGTAGCTTCATGGATATTATTATTAGCATGGTTTCTCACCGGGGACATGTAGCATCTCAGCTAGCTTCTCTCCGAAGGTCTCAGCGCAGCGAACGCAGTCGTCCATGGAGACATTCTGCACCGGGATGAATGGACAGACGTCCAGCGCTCCGGAGCGGGGGTGCTCACCTGCACAAGAAACATACCTCAGTTAACATCCTGTCCTTTTGGTAAGTAGTCCTGTAATACTTCCTGCTCACCTGAGTGTCTGGTCATGTCGATGAGGCTGAAGGCAGTCCTGGCGGCATTCAGCGCTCCCTGCACGACGGCGTCCGGCGAGCCCACGAAGGTGAAGACGGTCCGGTGCGTGGAGGCGCCGGCATCCACGTCCAGCAGGCTGCAGCCCGGGGAGCTGGATATCGCCAAGGAGATGGCATCGATTACCTGAGGACAGACACTGCGGTTACCCTCTGCAGTTTGAAAACACAGACAAAACCGAACTGTTCTGAGGAACAAACGTCCTGCAGCTTTGATCTCTCTCTGATGGACTGGGTTTATAAGTAATCAGTGTGCTATTTCCTCCTACCCCCACTCGGGGGAGTCTTTTTTTTGGGGGTTGGGCAAACTTTTGGGCAGTTATATTGAAATTCAGGGTAGTAGTCATGTGACATTATTTTTGGGGTTTGGGAAAGGTCCCTTGGGAACCCCTTTGTTTTCAGCAGACCAGTTTTGGGCAGGGTATTTTTGAGCAGCGCTACACTTAACCCATCCTTTTTGGGGAAATTCACTTATAGGAGCATGTTTGTGGTATTTTTTGAGGGGATATTGTTAGTATAAATATATGATGTGTTTTTTTTTGTTTTATTGATCTTTGACATGAATTTTTTTCCCCCCGGGTTTCCCTTTTTTTTTTTTTAAAAAATTTTTGGGGGTTTTGGTTTTTTTTTTTTATCCTTTCTGATTTTTTTTTCTTTTTTTTTTTTTTTAACCTTTTTTTTTTTAAAAACCCCCCGGGTGGGGGGTTTTTTTTAAAAAGGGGGAAAAAAAAAGGGGAAAAAAAAACAAAAAAAATTTTTTTTCCAAAAATTTTGAGGCCCCCGGTTTTTAAAAAAAAGGGAAAAAAAAAAAGGGGTTTTTAAAATTTTTCCCCCACCCCCCCCTTAAATTTGGGGGGGTTTTGGGGGGGGCCCCCCCCCAAAAAACAAAAGGGGGGGCAAAAAAAAAAATTTTAAAAAAAAAAGGGGGGTAAAGGGGGGGGGGGGGGAAGGAAGGGAAAAAGGGGGAAAGGGGGGGGGGGGAAAAAAAAAAAAAAAAAAAAAGGGGGAAAAAAAAGGGGGAGAAGGGAAAAAGGGGAAGGGGAAAAAAAAAAAAGGGGGGAAAAAAAAAAAAGGGGGAAAAAAAGGAAGGGAAAAAAAAAAGAAAAAAAAAAGAAGGGGGGAAAAAAAAAAAAAAAAATTTTTTTAAAAAAAAAAAAAAGGGGAAAAAAGGGGGGGGAAAAAAAAAAAAGGGGAAAAACCCAAAAAAAAAAAAATTTAAAAAACCCGGGGCCCAAACCTTGGGGGGGGGAAAATTGGGGGGGCGGGGGGGAAGGTTGGAAAATTTGGGGTTTTTGGGGCCCCCCCCCCCCCGGGGGGGTTTTTTTTTTTTTTTTTATTTTTAAAAAAAATTTTTTTTTTTTTTTTTTAAAAAAAAAAATTTTTTTTTTTTTTTTTTTTTTTTAAAAAAAAATTTTTTTTTCCCCCCCGGGGGTTTTTTCCCCAAAAAAATTTTTTTAAAAAAACCCAAAAAACCAAAAAAAAACAAAAAAAAAAAAAAAAAAACCCTTTTTTCCCCCCGGAATTTTTTCCCGGGGGTTTTTGGGCCCCCCCCCAAAAACCCCGTTGGGGCCCCCCAAAATTGGGAAATTTTTTTTGGGGGTGTGTGTTGGGGTTTTTGGGGGTGTGTGTTTGTGTGTGTGTTTTTTTTTTTTTTGGGGGGGGGGGGGGGGGGGGGGCCCCCGGGTTTTCCCCAAAAACAAAAACCCCCCCCCTTTTCCCCGGGGGGCCCCCCAAAAAATTTAAAACCCCAAAAAAAATTTTTTTTAAAACCCCCCTTTTTTCCCCCCCTTTTTTTTTCCCCCCTTTTTTTTTCCCTTTTTTTTTTCCCCCCTTTGGTTCCCCCCCCCCCCCCCCTTTTTTTTTTTTTTTTTTCCCCCCCCCTTTTTTTTTTTCCCCCCCTTTTTAAATTTTTTTTTTGGGTTTCCTTTAAAAAAATTTTTTTTTCCCTTTTTTTTTTTTTTTCCCTTTTAAATTCCCCCCCCCCCTTTTTTTTTCCCCCCAAAAATTTTTTTGGAACCCCTTTTAAAAACCCCCCTTTTTTTCCCTTTTTTTTTCCGTTTTTTTTTTTGGGGGGGGGGGTTTTTTTTTAAAAATTCCCTTTGTTTTTTTAAATTTTTCCCCCCCCCCTTTTAAAAAAAATTTTTTTTTTTTTTTCCCCCCCCCCCTTTTTTTTTTTTTTCCCCCCTTTTTTTTAAATTTTTTTTTGGGTTTCCCCTTTTTTTTTTGGGTTTTTTTTTTGGGGTTTTTTTTTTTTTTGGGCCCCCCCCTTTAAATTTTTTAAAAACCCCCCTTTTTTTTTTTTGGTTTCCCCCCCCCCCTTTTTTTTTTTTTTCCCCCCCCCTTTAAAGGGCCCCCCTTTAAAACCCCCTCCTTTTTAAAAACCCTCCTTTTTAAAATCCCTTTTTAAAACCCCCCTTTTTAAATTTTTCCCCCCCTTTTAAAACCCTTTTTAAAAATCCCCCTTTAAAGAGCCCCCTTTTTTAAATTTTTGGGTTTTTCCCCTTTCCCCCCTTTTTTTTTCCCCCTTTTTTAAAAAAATTTTTTTTTTTTTTTTTTTTTCCCCCCCCCCCAAAATTTCCCCCTTTTTTCCCCTTT
>NC_086372.1:170638-205638 GCF_036324505.1 Eleginops maclovinus
TTGACCTTTGACTTGAGAAAACACAGTGGACCGACACCAGCAGAGGACGCTGCTCCCCAAATCATCACTGTGTGGAAACTTCACATTGGACTTCAAGCAACGTGGATTCTGGGCCTCTCCGCTCTTCCTCCAGACTCTGGGACCTTGATTTCCAAATGAAATGCAAAATGTACTTTCATCTGAAAAGAGGACTTTGGACCACTGAGCAATAGACCTGTCCTTTTTCTCCTTAGCCCAGGTAAGACGCCTCTGACGTAGTCTCTGGTGCAGGAGTGGCTTGACACGAGGACAGTTGTAGTCTTTGTCCTGGATACGTCTGTGCGTGGGGGCTCTTGATGCACTGACTCCAGCCTCAGTCCATTCCTTGTGAAGCCCCCCCAAATTGTTGAATGGCCTTTTCTTGACAATCCTCTCAAGGTTGCGGTTATCCCTGGTGCTTGAGCAGCTTTTCTACCACTCAACTTTCCATGACTATGCTCGGATACAGCACTCCGTGAACAGCCAGCTTCTTTAGCGATGACCTTTTGAGGCTTACCCTCCTTGTGGGGGGTGTCAATGACTGTCTTCTGGACAACTGTCAAGTCAGCAGTCTCCCCCATGATTGTGAAGCCTACTGAACCAGATGGAGAAACCACCTACAGGTTCAGGACACCTTTACAGGAGTTAGTTAGCTGATTAGAGGGACACCATGAGTCTACAGTATTGAACTTTTCCACCATATTCTAATTTATTGAGATGCACCTTTTATATGTATACGTCTCTTTCAAAGTAAAAGCGTGTAGATATGTTCTTTCAGAATAAGAGCACGTACCTGGAGGTTTATGTGGAGGAGCTACCTCTCCGCTCCAGGAAACTGTTGGACACAAACACAGTTCCTGACAGGAAGCACACACACACACGCACACACACACACACACACACACACACACACACACACACACACACACACACACACACACACACACACACACACACACACACACACACACACACACACACACACACACACACACACACACACACACACACACACACACACACACACACACACACACACACACACACACACACACACACAGTGTACTGAGTATGTTCTGAGTGTGTGTTGTTATTGTGGATCCTAAGTTGTGTTTCTGACGGAGAATCTGAAAAAGTTCTTGATAAATATAAAGAGCTTGTAGTGAAATGTTTAAAGACGGTGTTTTAAAGTCTCTCTTTGAAATCTTTTCTGAAAACACTCACACTTGAGTTTGTCTCATGAAGTCGGCGAAGTGTTGGTCTCTGGAGCAGAGCTCGATGATCCTCAGACGCTCCTGGATCTCCTGTAGGGTCACAGGTCAGAGGGTTACGACTACAAACATGGCCACAGTTTCCTGTAGTTTATTCATGCATTGTGTCCCACATGGCTGGATTGTGGAACCACTTCTTCCAGTCCAAACCCGAGTGTGTCTCGTACCTCCTTTGTCAGCAAGCTGTTCTCGTAGTGGGTCCTGGTCTCGTCGCTCGGGTCTCTGGACCCGGTGCTGTACGGCGGGGCGTCGTCATCGTAGCGCTGGTAGAACTGCGCCCTCACTGGGCCGCCGTCCAGAACCGCTGGGAGCTTAGCACTGCGCTCTAACGTCGGTTCACCAAACCTGCAGAGACACCGTCACTCAGCAGTGTAAACAGGAAGTGGTGCTCTCAGACTGTAAACAGGAAGTGGTGCTCTCAGACTGTAAACAGGAAGTGGTGCTCTCAGACTGTAAACAGGAAGTGGTGCTCTCAGACTGTAAACAGGAAGTGGTGCTCTCAGACTGTAAACAGGAAATGGTGCTCTCAGAATGTAAACAGGAAATGGTGCTCTCAGAATGTAAACAGGAAGTGGTGCTCTCAGAATGTAAACAGGAAATGGTGCTCTCAGAATGTAAACAGGAAATGGTGCTCTCAGAATGTAAACAGGAAATGGTGCTCTCAGAATGTAAACAGGAAGTGGTGCTCTCAGAATGTAAACAGGAAGTGGTGCTCTCAGAATGTAAACAGGAAGTGGTGCTCTCAGACTGTAAACAGGAAGTGGTGCTCTCAGACTGTAAACAGGAAATGGTGCTCTCAGACTGTAAACAGGAAGTGGTGCTCTCAGAATGTAAACAGAAAGTGATGTAAGAAGCCTTACCTGATTGGGTCCTCGCTGTCCTCCCCGTCGTAGCGCTCCCTCAGCGTCCTGGACAGGAAGTAGACGATCCCTCCTGCCACCAGCAGGAGACCGAATACGGAGGCCATCGCTATGCCGACGACCAGCGGCTCGGAGACAAACTCCTCACAGTGCTGCCCGCGGTACCACCAGTTCTCTCCAACACGACACCTGGCACCACAGGGGGGATACTCATTCAAATACAGAACACCTAGCAAAGCTTTGTAAAAGTACCAATGACCGTAAAGAAATATAACAGTGATGAACTAAAGAGTGAAGTGCCGCCTCCCACCGGCAGATGGCGCCCTTCCCGGGCAGGACGTCACACTTCCCATCATTCAGGCAGAAGTCGAGCGTCACGTCGCAGACGCTCTGGCACGGCAGCCCGCCCACACTAACGTAGCCCACGGCGCAAACGCACTCCGCCTCGCCGGACCAGCGGTTCACCACGCAGCGTGAAAACTCATTACACGCCTGGAACTTACACGGGTCAGCTCGCTCGCCTGAAACAAGAGAAGAAGAGTCAGAGACCAAAGAAGAAGAAGGATTACCAGGAGCTGCTGTGATTGGCTCCGACAGATTACAGACGCTCTCTAACTATGAAGGTCTCTGGTCCTACCGGCCTCCACGTCCAGAGAGTACTTGTCGATGTCCAGGTTCATGGTCTGGTAGGCGGCGTTGGCGAAGTCCTCGAGGACGAGGTGGACGACATTGGAGACGCCGCGAGGAACTGGGCGTCCAAACACCATCCGGCTGTTCACCACCACGCTGCCGTTCCTGAAGTTCAGGATCTCCAGGTTCTTAAAATGGTGCAGGTTGGTCTGCAGGTACGGAACCAGCTGAAGGCCAGGGACATGAAAGGTATATAAAAATATGTTTTCATATCTGTACAGGGTCAACGTTTGTTTACGACCCATCACCGACCCGACCACCCATCGTCCCACCAGCCCACCCACCCAAAAAAGATGATCCTCACCAGCTGTGTGAAGCGCTGCTCCAGAGCTCTGTACTCTGAAGAGCTCTTGTTGAACAGATCCATGGAGAACGCCATGTTGGTGACCCTCAGGCTGAAGAACACCGTCAGAGCGCGGCCACCAGGGGGCCCCGTCGGAGAGGGTACCTCCAGCTCAGCCCCCAGAGCCCCGCTGGAAGAACCACTGCCGTCGCCTTCAGAAATCACGCTGCTGAACGGGAAGACGTCGAAGCTCGGTGCGTCGGAGAAGTCCGGCTCCAAAGGGGGGGGCACTTCCTGTGGAGAGGAGGGTGATGTTCGGAGGGTTGGCACCATTTCTACGTCTTCTAATCCATCGAGGACCATCGGCGTCAGATCAGGAGCACCTGGACCGATTCAACGGTTAAAACATACCATGGTACAAATCCAGTGAAACCCCGTTAGAAATATCAGAATAACAGGTTTATAAACAAAGAAAAACAAATTGTTGTTTTATCTAATCACTCCGTTTCACTTCCATAGAAACAGACAGCTAGCCAGCAATGCTAAACTTAGCCGCTTTAAGCTAAAACACGACTTCAGCTCGTTATTTTCAGAATAAAACCAGCGGCTCTGACCAACAACAATAAGCTATAAAACCTGGCCCTTATTCTGAGTGTGAACAGGAACTGGTTAAAACTCTAGGAGAACGTAGAAAAACCCACCTGCCGTCGGGGCACTGGTTGGACTTTCTTCTTCGTGGGTCTGGAGCTCACGGTGTAGCGCCTCCTCGTCCTCCGGCTCCAAGTCCGAGACCCGGGTGAACGGAGAGTCGTTCTCCGGAGAGATGGCGATGCCGACGGAGGGCGAAGGCGGCGACGTGGGGACGACCATCACCTCGTCCTCCACCAGGTCCTCCACAGGGAGGAAGACTGCCGGCACCGGGGTTACCGGATAAGCAGTGCTGAAGTGCTGCTCTTCCAAAACCTCCACCGCTTCAGAAGGTCCGGTTCCTGGGAGCAGAGGGTTGGGTTCCTCTACGGAAAACTCCTCTTCTGTGGTTGAACCCATGCTGTATTCTTCTTCTTGAGGGACTTCCTGTTTTTCCGGGACTTCTTCTTCTAATGTAGACCCATCTGCAGGCTCCACAGCTGCTTCTTCTTTTGTGGTCTCTACAAGATAGACCGCTGTAGGTCCTGCGAAGACCGGAGCTTCCAGAGTCCAGTCCTGCAGGTCTGGAGACCCGGTGATGGAGTTCCCGTTAAAGACGTTTTCATCGAAGATGCCAGAAGCCTCTTTTAGTTCAACGATCAGGGTCCCCTGTGGCCAGAACACCGGAGCCTTGTGGGTCATGAAGAACCGTGGGTCAGTGCTGATATGCAGCGTCACCAGGTCCAGGTCCATTAAGGGTTCCTGGAGGCCTCCTTCCAAAGTTGGAGCGGCAGTCGTCTGCAGAGGAGGAGCTTTGGTGATGACTTCCTGTTTCTCTTCCTCCTCATCCTCCAGGTCCGGCGGCGGCAGAGCCTCCATGCTGACTACCCCCTCAGAGGCCGGCAGGGGGGGCCAGAACCAGAGGTCAGAACCAGGTCCATCTCCGGAGGATCCAGTACTTGACCCGTCGTCTGTCTGAGGTTTTAGTGACGACAAAGATCCGAGACTGAGGAGGAAACCCTCAGCCTCCAAACCTCCATCTGTAAACAGGAAGTGCACAGTTACCTTCAAAATAAAAGACCTTTAAATGTTATGAGTATCAGTTTTAGTGACGATGTTTCTCACCGTCTTTGCGCAGGCCGACCGGCTTTGTGCTCTCATCCAATAGGAAGACGTCGTTCTCGCTGCCCCCCCCCCCCCCGCGCCTTTCCACGGGTCGAACAGGAAGTCGTCTTTATTGAGGTTGGCCTCGTGGAGCGGAGCGTCCGGAGGCTTCTCTGCAGCCAGGACGTTGTCCTGTAAGAACAACGTCTCGGTGTCGGTCTCATACGTCTCTATCTCTTTATTACACATGTTTTATAAACCCACCATGCTGTGGAAGTCCTCCGGGCGGCTGGTGGTCTTTACAGCAGGTAACGGGTTCTCCGCTGCAGAGGACAGAGATCAGACCTGTTAACACACTGAAGGACAAACACAGGACCCAGAAAACCTGAACCACATGCCGGTGCGGGAGGCAGGAAAACCTGAACCACATGCCGGTGTGGGAGGCAGGAAAACCTGAACCACATGCCGGTGTGGGAGGCAGGAAACCTGAACTACGTACCGGTGTGGGAGGCAGGAAAACCTGAACCACATGCCGGTGTGGGAGGCAGGAAAACCTGAACCACGTGCCGGTGTGGGAGGCAGGAAACCTGAACTACGTACCGGTGTGGGAGGCCTCCAGGCTGCTGTTTCCCATGAAGCCGTCTTTGTGCAGCGCCTCGGTGATGTAGTTCCTGAAGTCGGTGATGGTGTAGACCACGGTGGGCTGCTCAGCGGCACCAGGATAGTTCTTCTCCACCAGGTTGTTCTGCAGCGAGATGAAGTCCAGAGTGGCGTTGTTCACCCCGCTGCTGCCATCCACCTCCAGGGTGATGGTGTACAGGACCAGAACCACCAGACCCCTGTCAGGAAGACCAGATTAAACAGCAGAACCACCAAACCCCCGTCAGGAACACCAGATTATACAGCAGAAACACCAGACCCCCGTCAGGAAGACCAGATTAAACAGCAGAACCACCAAACCCCCGTCAGGAACACCAGATTATACAGCAGAACCACCAGACCCCCGTCAGGAACACCAGATTATACAGCAGAACCACCACACCCCCCGTCAGGAACACCAGATTATACAGCAGAACCACCAGACCCCCGTCAGGAACACCAGATTAAACAGCAGAACCACCAAACCCCCGTCAGGAACACCAGATTATACAGCAGAACCACCAGACCCCCGTCAGGAACACCAGATTATACAGCAGAACCACCACACCCCCGTCAGGAACACCAGATTATACAGCAGAACCACCAGACCCCCGTCAGGAACACCAGATTATACAGCAGAACCACCAGACCCCCGTCAGGAACACCAGATTATACAGCAGAACCACCAAACCCCCGTCAGGAACACCAAATTATACAGCAGAACCACCAAACCCCCGTCAGGAACACCAATTATACAGCAGAACCACCAAACCCCCGTCAGGAACACCAGATTATACAGCAGAACCACCAGACCCCCGTCAGGAACACCAGATTATACAGCAGAACCACCAGACCCCCGTCAGGAACACCAGATTCAACAGCAGAACCACCGGACCCCCCCGTCAGAACACCAGATTATACAGCAGAACCACCAGACCCCCGTCAGGAACACCAGATTATACAGCAGACCCACCCACCCCCCCGTCAGGAACACCAGATTATACAGCAAACCACCAGACCCCCGTCAGGAACACCAGATTATACAGCAGAACCACCAGACCCCCGTCAGGAACACCAGATTATACAGCAGAACCACCACACCCCCGTCAGGAACACCAGATTATACAGCAGAAACCACCAGACCCCCGTCAGGAACACCAGATTAAACGGAAAACCACCAGACCCCCGTCAGGAACACCAGATTAAACGGAAAACCACCAGACCCCCGTCAGGAACACCAAATTAAACGGAAGAACCACCAGAACCCCCGTCAGGAACACCAGATTAAACGGCAAAACCACCACACCCCCCGTCAGGAACACCAGATTATACAGCAGAACCACCAGCCCCCCGCAGGAACACCACTTTAAACGGCAGAACCCACCAGACCCCCCGTCAGGAACACAGAAAAACAGCAGAACCACCAGCCCCCCCCCGTCAGGAACCCCAAATTATACAGAAAAACCACCGACCCCCGTCAAAAACCCCAAAACCAAACCGGCAAAACCCACAACTCCCCTCAGGAAAAAGATTAACAGCAAACCCACCAGCCCCCCCGTCGGAACAAAATTATACAGCAGAACCCCCCGAACCCCCCCGTCAAAAACACCGAAAAAGGCAAAAACCCCCGTCAGGAACACCAGTTATACACAAAAAACCCAGACCCCCCGCAGGAAACCGATTATACAGCAAACCACCAGACCCCCCGTCAGGAACACCAGATTTACACCGAACCACCAGCCCCCCGCAGGAAACCCCCACATTAAAGGCCCGAACCACCAACCCCCGTCAGGAAAACACAAAAAAGGCGGAACCACCCCCCCCCGCAGGAACACCGATTAACCGAACCCACCAGACCCCCCGTCAGGAACACCAGATTAAACGGCGAACCACCAGACCCCCGTCAGGAACACCAATTAACAGGCAGAACCACCAGACCCCCGTCAGGAACACCAGATTATACAGCAGAACCACCAGACCCCCGTCAGGAACACCAGATTATACAGCAGAAACCACCAGACCCCCGTCAGGAACACCAGATTAAACGGCAAAACCACCAGACCCCCGTCAGGAACACCAGATTAAACGGAAGAACCACCAGACCCCCGTCAGGAACACCAGATTATACAGCAGAACCACCAGACCCCCGTCAGGAACACCAGATTAAACGGCAAAACCACCAGACCCCCGTCAGGAACACCAGATTATACAGCAGAACCACCAGACCCCCGTCAGGAACACCAGATTAAACTGCAGAACACCAGACCCCCGTCAGGAACACCAGATTAAACAGCAGAACCACCAGACCCCCGTCAGGAACACCAGATTATACAGCAGAACCACCAGACCCCCGTTCAGGAACACCAGATTATACAGCAGAACCACCAGACCCCCGTCAGGAACACCAAATTATACAGCAGAACCACCAGACCCCGTCAGGAACACCAGATTAATCGGCAAAACCACCAGACCCCCGTCAGGAACACCAGATTAAACGGCAAAACCACCAGACCCCCGTCAGGAACACCAAATTATACAGCAGAACCACCAGACCCCCGTCAGGAACACCAGATTAAACGGCAAAACCACCAGACCCCCCGTCAGGAACACCAGATTAAACAGCAAAGCCACCAGACCCCCGTCAGGAACACCAGATTAAACAGCAGAACCAGCAAAACCCCAGACCCCCGTCAGGAACACCAGATTATACAGCAGAACCACCAGACCCCCGTCAGGAACACCAGATTATACAGCAGAACCACCAGACCCCCATCAGGAACACCAGATTATACAGCAGAACCACCAGACCCCCGTCAGGAACACCAGATTATACAGCAGAACCACCAGACCCCCGTCAGGAACACCAGATTATACACCAGAACCACCAGACCCCCGTCAGGAACACCAGATTATACAGCAGAACCACCAGACCCCCGTCAGGAACACCAGATTATACACCAGAACCACCAGACCCCCGTCAGGAACACCAGATTATACAGCAGAACCACCAGACCCCCGTCAGGAACACCAGATTATACAGCAGAACCACCAGACCCCCGTCAGGAACACCAGATTATACAGCAGAACCACCAAACCCCCGTCAGGAACACCAGATTATACAGCAGAACCACCAGACCCCCGTCAGGAACACCAGATTATACAGCAGAACCACCAGACCCCCGTCAGGAACACCAGATTATACAGCAGAACCACCAGACCCCCGTCAGGAACACCAGATTATACAGCAGAACCACCAGACCCCCCGTCAGGAACACCAGATTATACAGCAGAACCACCAGACCCCCGTCAGGAACACCAGATTATACAGCAGAACCACCAGACCCCCGTCAGGAACACCAGATTATACAGCAGAACCACCAGACCCCCGTCAGGAACACCAGATTATACAGCAGAACCACCAAACCCCCGTCAGGAACACCAGATTATACAGCAGAACCACCAGACCCCCGTCAGGAACACCAGATTATACACCAGAACCACCAGACCCCCGTCAAGAACACCAGATTATACAGCAGAACCACCAGACCCCCGTCAGGAACACCAGATTATACAGCAGAACCACCAGACCCCCGTCAGGAACACCAGATTATACAGCAGAACCACCAGCCCCCCGTCAGGAACACCAGATTATACAGCAGAACCACCAGACCCCCATCAGGAACACCAGATTATACAGCAGAACCACCAGACCCCCGTCAGGAACACCAGATTATACAGCAGAACCACCAGACCCCCGTCAGGAACACCAGATTATACAGCAGAACCACCAGACCCCCGTCAGGAACACCAGATTATACAGCAGAACCACCAGACCCCCGTCAGGAACACCAGATTATACAGCAGAACCACCAGACCCCCGTCAGGAACACCAGATTATACAGCAGAACCACCAAACCCCCGTCAGGAACACCTGATTATACACCAGAACCACCAGACCCCCCGTCAGGAACACCAGATTATACAGCAGAACCACCAGACCCCCGTCAGGAACACCAGATTATACAGCAGAACCACCAAACCCCCGTCAGGAACACCTGATTATACACCAGAACCACCAGACCCCCGTCAAGAACACCAGATTATACAGCAGAACCACCAGATTATACAGCAGAACCACCAGACCCCCGTCAGGAACACCAGATTATACAGCAGAACCACCAGACCCCCGTCAGGAACACCAGATTATACAGCAGAACCACCACACCCCCGTCAGGAACACCAGATTAAACAGCAGAACCACCAGACCCCCGTCAGGAACACCAGATTAAACGGCAAAACCACCAGACCCCCGTCAGGAACACCAGATTATACAGCAGAACCACCAGACCCCCGTCAGGAACACCAGATTATACAGCAGAACCACCAGACCCCCGTCAGGAACACCAGATTATACAGCAGAACCACCAGACCCCCCGTCAGGAACACCAGATTATACAGCAGAACCACCAGACCCCCGTCAGGAACACCAGATTAAACAGCAGAACCACCAGACCCCCGTCAGGAACACCAGATTATACAGCAGAACCACCAGACCCCCGTCAGGAACACCAGATTATACAGCAGAACCACCAGACCCCCGTCAGGAACACCAGATTATACAGCAGAACCACCAGACCCCCGTCAGGAACACCAGATTAAACGGCAAAACCACCAGACCCCCGTCAGGAACACCAGATTATACAGCAGAACCACCAGACCCCCGTCAGGAACACCAGATTATACAGCAGAACCACCAGACCCCCGTCGGGAACACCAGATTATACAGCAGAACCACCAAACCCCGTCAGGAACACCAGATTATACAGCAGAACCACCAGACCCCCGTCAGGAACACCAGATTATACAGCAGAACCACCAGACCCCCGTCAGGAACACCAGATTAAACAGCAGAACCACCAAACCCCCGTCAGGAACACCAGATTATACAGCAGAACCACCAGACCCCCGTCAGGAACACCAGATTAAACAGCAGAACCACCAAACCCCCGTCAGGAACACCAGATTATACAGCAGAACCACCAGACCCCCGTCAGGAACACCAGATTAAACAGCAGAACCACCAGACCCCCGTCAGGAACACTTGCAGAGATGTCTGATCAATCCCAAAAAAGAGAGGAACATTAGTTTTCAGAAGTCTGGAATAAATGTGAAAACTGTCAGCAAAGATAAATATTGAGAAACTCACAAACATATACACACAGTACCCACCCCCCGTAATCCTGACAGCAGGTCCTGAGACTTTCTCTCCGGGTTCAGGTGAGTTAAAGAGGCGGGGGCATTTCGCTGTCATAATGCTGAAAGCATTTAGTAGTGGGGGGGGGGGGGCTGTAAAGCTCAGTAATCCTGCAGAGGTTTATCACACAGAGGCAGATTAACGCTCACAACGCTAACAACGTTAGAGGGAATTAGAGGGGGGGCCAGGAAACTGAAGGGGGCTGGAGTCAGACATTCATGGAAAAAACCCTAACCCTGAAAATGTACATGGTTCCTGTTTAGAGATAAATAATAATCTGACTCACCGCTCCAGGTCCTTCTGCGGCCTGAACACACACACACACACACACACACACACACACACACACACACACACACACACACACACACACACACACACACACACACACACACACACACACACACACACACACACACACACAGTTTATAACACACTTTATATTCAAACAGCTTCTTAAACAAAAAATATCTTCAAGTAGAAAAACCAGTTTGACCTGAACTCCACCACCTGGACGCTCCTGAAGCCCGGCAGCCGCTCGAACGCGTCCTGGATCTGAAACACAACCAAACAGGTTTTTAATTAGTACAGCACCAGTTAACCCACAGTACAGCACCAGTTAACCCACAGTACAGCACCAGTTAACCCACAGTACAGCACCAGTTAACCCACAGTACAGCACCAGTTAACCCACAGTACAGCACCAGTTAACCCACAGTACAGCACCAGTTAACCCACAGTACAGCACCAGTTAACCCACAGTACAGCACCAGTTAACCCACAGTACAGCACCAGTTAACCCACAGCACAGCACCAGTTAACCCACAGTACAGCACCAGTTAACCCACAGTACAGCACCAGTTAACTCACAGTACAGCACCAGTTAACCCACAGTACAGCACCAGTTAACTCACAGTACAGCACCAGTTAACCCACAGTACAGCACCAGTTAACCCACAGTACAGCACCAGTTAACTCACAGTACAGCACCAGTTAACCCACAGCACAGAACCAGTTAACCCACAGTACAGCACCAGTTAACCCACAGTACAGCACCAGTTAACCCACAGTACAGCACCAGTTAACCCACAGCACAGCACCAGTTAACTCACAGTACAGCACCAGTTAACCCACAGTACAGCACCAGTTAACCCACAGTACAGCACCAGTTAACCCACAGTACAGCACCAGTTAACCCACAGTACAGCACCAGTTAACTCACAGTACAGCACCAGTTAACCCACAGCACAGAACCAGTTAACCCACAGCACAGAACCAGTTAACCCACAGTACAGCACCAGTTAACCCACAGTACAGCACCAGTTAACCCACAGCACAGAACCAGTTAACCCACAGCACAGAACCAGTTAACCCACAGTACAGCACCAGTTAACCCACAGTACAGCACCAGTTAACCCACAGTACAGCACCAGTTAACCCACAGCACAGCACCAGTTAACTCACAGTACAGCACCAGTTAACCCACAGCACAGAACCAGTTAACCCACAGTACAGCACCAGTTAACCCACAGTACAGCACCAGTACATAAAGAGTTTTGTGGCAGCCGCAGTTTCCAGCACAAACTCTGCAGACAGAGCCAGAGCTGAGCCTGCAGAACCACAGAGTCCTGCTCACTGGGAAACACCTCCAGAACCACAGTCCAGAACAACACCACAGGGAACCCTACTACACTCACAGGCACAGGTATTCAAACAGATGAACACCTGATCCAAAGAGAGGAAATCCTACTGAAAAAAGACACGCCAAGATACCAAGAACAACTGCGCACTAACAACAAGGTCCGCCACAGAAGGAGGCCCCAGGAACAAACACAGCTGTAGAACTGATCCAGCCGACCCAGAAGTGCTGACATGTACAGTAAACATTTACCCTGCGAATGAAGTGCCGTTCCAGCAGCTGGTACTGGGTGCTGCTCGGGTCCCTCAGGGCGTCGCTGAAGGTCTCTCCTCTCAGTTTGAGGCTCAGCTCCACCACCTGCTCTTTCAGGGGCCTCGGGGGCCACAGCAGGGTGCCGTCTATCTCGTTCCCGATCTGAAACGAGGCAGGAAGTCAGATCTGGAACGGGCTGAGGGTTTACTCAGGGGCCACGTTTACTCACCGAGTCCTCGTCCTCCACAACAAAGCTGTTCCCAAACCCGTCCAGGTCCAGGGGCCGCTCCATCAGGTCGGGGAAGTTGCCGTTGTTGTACTCCACCATGTACTTAGTGGTGGCTTCCACTAGGGGACCCGGGGTGTTCTCTGCAGGGACCTCCACCTCAGGGACCTCCACCTCAGGGACCTCAGGTGGGACCTCCACCGGAACCTCCTTCATGACTTCTTGAGGTGCGACCTCCAGGACGGGATCCTCAGCTTCAGCAGTTCCTGCTCCGGTTGGAGTCCCGACTTCTGATGACATTTCGCTTGGACCCTCTTGGATCACATCTTCCTCAGGGAAAGATTCTGGTTCTTTCTCAGTGGGTGGTGTTACATCTACCTCAGGGTCTTCTGGTTCTGATAGCTCTGGTTCTGTCACTCGTAGACTCTCTGAGACCACTTCCTCCGCAACTTCTGGTTCGGATCCTGTTGATTCTGGTTCACCAAAATCTGCCTCCAATGGTTCTTGTGCCGTACCTCTTGTAGGTACTGTCTTTACTGCAACTTCTTCAACTGGTCTGACTTCTTCTGTTGGATCTCCTGAAGGCTCCTTATCTTCTAAGAGTTCTGATTCTTCTACGAGTCCTGTATCTTCTACATGAACCACTTCCTGTGCGGGTTCTTCTGTGATTTCAGTTTCTTCAACCCGTTCTTGTACCGGATCTTCAATGGCAGCTGTTCCCTCAGGTAGTCCTTCTTCTTCTGCTGGTAGACCTGCCCTAGTTGGAATAACCTCAGCATACTCTGTGGTTCCATCTTTAACAAAGACCAGATCTTCTTCTGGTTCTTCTACCTCTGCCTGTGAAGGATCTTCTTCTGGTTCTTCTACCTCTGCCTGTGAAGGATCTTCTTCTGGTTCTTCTACCTCTGCCTGTGAAGGATCTTCTGGTTCTTCTACCTCTGCCTGTGAAGGATCTTCTTCTGGTTCTTCTACCTCTGCCTGTGAAGGATCTTCTTCTGGTTCTTCTACCTCTGCCTGTGAAGGATCTTCTTCTGGTTCTTCTACCTCTGCCTGTGAAGGATCTTCTTCTGGTTCTTCTACCTCTGCCTGTGAAGGATCTTCTTCTGGTTCTTCTTCTGGATCTTCTACCTCTGCCTGTGAAGGATCTTCTGGTTCTTCTACCTCTGCCTGTGAAGGATCTTCTTCTGGTTCTTCTACCTCTGCCTGTGAAGGATCTTCTTCTGGTTCTTCTACCTCTGCCTGTGAAGGATCTTCTTCTGGTTCTTCTACCTCTGCCTGTGAAGGATCTTCTTCTGGCTCTTCTACCTCGGTGTCTGAAGGATCTTCTTCTGGCTCTTCTACCTCTGCATGTGAAGGATCTTCTTCTGGTTCTTCTACCTCTGCCTGTGAAGGATCTTCTTCTGGTTCTTCTTCCTCGGTGTCTGAAGGATCTTCTTCTGGCTCTTCTACCTCTGCCTGTGAAGGATCTTCTTCTGGTTCTTCTACCTCTGCCTGTGAAGGATCTTCTTCTGGTTCTTCTTCCTCGGTGTCTGAAGGATCTTCTTCTGGTTCTTCTACCTCTGCCTGTGAAGGATCTTCTTCTGGTTCTTCTACCTCTGCCTGTGAAGGATCTTCTTCTGGTTCTTCTTCCTCGGTGTCTGAAGGATCTTCTTCTGGTTCTTCTACCTCTGCCTGTGAAGGATCTTCTTCTGGTTCTTCTACCTCTGCCTGTGAAGGATCTTCTTCTGGTTCTTCTTCCTCGGTGTCTGAAGGATCTTCTTCTGGCTCTTCTACCTCTGCCTGTGAAGGATCTTCTTCTGGCTCTTCTACCTTGGTCTCTGAAGGATCTTCTTCTGGTTCTGCAAGAGTTTCCTCTTCAACGGATCCAGGCGTCCCTGGTAGATCCTTGTCTACAACCACCTGCATCAATGGTACGTCCGTCGTGATACCCAAAGAACTGTCTTTGGCTTCTGGGTCCAGAACGGGATTTGTCTCCAGGGTAACTGACTCTGGTTCTGTAGTGTGCTTTGTAAGAACTACAGTGGTAGCTTCAGTGAGGACCTCCTGAAGCATGACCTCTGAGGGTGGCTCCTCACCTTCTGGGGAAACGTCTTGAGGAGCGACTTTCTCTGCAGAGTAATCCTGAACCTCTTCAGACTCAGGAGGACCCTCTGTGTCAGATATCACCACCGGCGGACCCCTTGAAGTCTCCTGAAGGTGTTCAGGTCCAGAGGTTAAGGTAGCAGAGTCTGAAGGAAGGACCTCTTCAGGGGAGATCCAGGACCTGGTGGTTTCGACGTCTTCCTCTGTAAAGAGCATATGATATGTCTGGTCAGTATGAAGAAGAAGAAGGGGATCAGTTTCCATAAATCAGAGTGGTGGGCTTTTATTTTGAAGGTGTAACTTCCTGTGAGTTTACCTGCTGCCCCCCCGCTCTGCACACCAGCAGACTCTGAGCTGCAGAGAGGGAGTGAAGTATTTAAATCATGCTTTAATCAGTTTCAGTTTCTACACAGAGGTGATTATTAATGTGTTCAATATGTGTGAGTTTATATTGAGTTTATTCTAACTTCAGATTCATTGTTTCTGATAATAGCTTTTACAGAGAAACCACAGTGAGAAACAACCTGCATCTGGATGGAACCATTTTAATGAACTGCATTTCATCTGAAAGTCTCTGGACGGCACATACAGGTAATATACATATGTATATGTATGTGTATAAAGGATATATGCATGTATGTGTATAAAGGATATATGCATGTATGTGTATAAAGGATATATGCATGTACAGATTGTTGAGAGTACCTGCATGGAGGAGGAGCTGAGGAGCTGGACGCCCTGCAGCAGAAACAGTCATTATAAACTTTATATATTGATATTTAGTAAAGTACTTACCTGTGATTTTTATATTCCTAGGAACTCTTTACCTGTCATTTATTTATGATAATTTTAGGTTTTTGATATTACATTGACTTTTAATGTTGAAAGCATTTTCTTAAGTAGATGATTTGTATTCTCCATTTATTACAGGTTTATTTAAAGGAGTATATGGTATCCTGAAGTAATGAAGTGTATGAGTATCAGAAACACAGACCTGTTCAGGGCTGCAGCCGTCTGCAGTCTCTGAAACACAGGAAGTGTCATTACAGAACAATAAAGAAATGACTTTACTGCAGTCTCTGAAACACAGGAAGTCTCTTTACTACAGTCTCTGAAACACAGGGAGTCTCTCTTTACTACAGTCTCTGAAACACAGGAAGTCTCTCTTTACTGCAGTCTCTGAAACACAGGAAGTCTCTTTACTGCAGTCTCTGAAACACAGGAAGTCTCTTTACTACAGTCTCTGAAACACAGGAAGTCTCTTTACTGCAGTCTCTGAAACACAGGAAGTCTCTTTACTACAGTCTCTGAAACACAGGAAGTCTCTTTACTACAGTCTCTGAAACACAGGAAGTCTCTTTACTGCAGTCTCTGAAACACAGGAAGTCTCTTTACTGCAGTCTCTGAAACACAGGAAGTCTCTTTACTGCAGTCTCTGAAACACAGGAAGTCTCTTTACTGTAGTCTCTGAAACACAGGGAGTCTCTCTTTACTGCAGTCTCTGACAAACAGGGAGTCTCTCTTTACTGCAGTCTCTGAAACACAGGGAGTCTCTCTTTACTGCAGTCTCTGAAACACAGGGAGTCTCTTTACTGCAGTCTCTGAAACAGGGAGTCTCTTTACTGCAGTCTCTGAAACACAGGGAGTCTCTCTTTACTGCAGTCTCTGAAACACAGGAAGTCTCTTTACTGCAGTCTCTGAAACACAGGAAGTCTCTTTACTGCAGTCTCTGAAACACAGGAAGTCTCTCTTCACTGCAGTCTCTGAAACACAGGAAGTCTCTCTTTACTGCAGTCTCTGAAACACAGGAAGTCTCTTTACTGCAGTCTCTGAAACACAGGAAGTCTCTTTACTGCAGTCTCTGAAACACAGGAAGTCTCTCTTCACTGCAGTCTCTGAAACACAGGAAGTCTCTTTACTGCAGTCTCTGAAACACAGGAAGTCTCTTTACTGCAGTCTCTGAAACACAGGGAGTCTCTTTACTGCAGTCTCTGAAACACAGGGAGTCTCTCTTTACCGCAGTCTCTGAAACACAGGAAGTCTCTCTTCACTGCAGTCTCTGAAACACAGAAAGTCTCTCTTCACTGCAGTCTCTGAAACACAGAAAGTCTCTCTTCACTGCAGTCTCTGAAACACAGAAAGTCTCTCTTTACTGCAGTCTCTGAAACACAGGGAGTCTCTCTTTACTGCAGTCTCTGAAACACAGGAAGTCTCTCTTACTGCAGTCTCTGAAACACAGGAAGTCTCTCTTTACTGCAGTCTCTGAAACACAGGAAGTCTCTTTACTGCAGTCTCTGAAACACAGGGAGTCTCTCTTTACTGCAGTCTCTGAAACACAGGGAGTCTCTCTTTACTGCAGTCTCTGAAACACAGGAAGTCTCTTTACTGCAGTCTCTGAAACACAGGAAGTCTCTTTACTGCAGTCTCTGAAACACAGGAAGTCTCTCTTTACTGCAGTCTCTGAAACACAGGGAGTCTCTCTTTACTGCAGTCTCTGAAACACAGGAAGTCTCTCTTTACTGCAGTCTCTGAAACACAGGAAGTCTCTCTTTACTGCAGTCTCTGAAACACAGGAGTCTTTCTTTACTGCAGTCTCTGAAACACAGGAAGTCTCTCTTTACTGCAGTCTCTGAAACACAGGAAGTCTCTCTTTACTGCAGTCTCTGAAACACAGGAAGTCTCTCTTTACTGCAGTCTCTGAAACACAGGAGTCTCTCTTTACTGCAGTCTCTGAAACACAGGAAGTCTCTCTTTACTGCAGTCTCTGAAACACAGGAAGTCTCTCTTTACTGCAGTCTCTGAAACACAGGAAGTCTCTCTTTACTGCAGTCTCTGAAACACAGGAAGTCTCTCTTTACTGCAGTCTCTGAAACACAGGAAGTCTCTCTTTACTGCAGTCTCTGAAACACAGGGAGTCTCTCTTTACTGCAGTCTCTGAAACACAGGAAGTCTCTCTTTACTGCAGTCTCTGAAACACAGGAAGTCTCTCTTTACTGCAGTCTCTGAAACACAGGAAGTCTCTCTTTACTGCAGTCTCTGAAACACAGGAAGTCTCTCTTTACTGCAGTCTCTGAAACACAGGAAGTCTCTCTTTACTGCAGTCTCTGAAACACAGGAAGTCTCTCTTTACTGCAGTCTCTGAAACACAGGAAGTCTCTCTTTACTGCAGTCTCTGAAACACAGGAAGTCTCTCTTTACTGCAGTCTCTGAAACACAGGAAGTCTCTCTTTACTGCAGTCTCTGAAACACAGGAGTCTCTCTTTACTGCAGTCTCTGAAACACAGGAAGTCTCTCTTTACTGCAGTCTCTGAAACACAGGAAGTCTCTCTTTACTGCAGTCTCTGAAACACAGGGAGTCTCTCTTTACTGCAGTCTCTGAAACACAGGAAGTCTCTCTTTACTGCAGTCTCTGAAACACAGGAAGTCTCTCTTTACTGCAGTCTCTGAAACACAGGAAGTCTCTCTTTACTGCAGTCTCTGAAACACAGGAAGTCTCTCTTTACTGCAGTCTCTGAAACACAGGAAGTCTCTTTACTGCAGTCTCTGAAACACAGGAAGTCTCTCTTTACTGCAGTCTCTGAAACACAGGAAGTCTCTCTTTACTGCAGTCTCTGAAACACAGGAGTCTCTCTTTACTGCAGTCTCTGAAACACAGGAAGTCTCTCTTTACTGCAGTCTCTGAAACACAGGAAGTCTCTCTTTACTGCAGTCTCTGAAACACAGGGAGTCTCTTTACTGCAGTCTCTGAAACACAGGGAGTCTCTCTTTACTGCAGTCTCTGAAACACAGGAGTCTCTCTTTACTGCAGTCTCTGAAACACAGGAAGTCTCTCTTACTGCAGTCTCTGAAACACAGGAAGTCTCTCTTACTGCAGTCTCTGAAACACAGGAAGTCTCTTTACTGCAGTCTCTGAAACACAGGAAGTCTCTCTTTACTGCAGTCTCTGAAACACAGGAAGTCTCTCTTTACTGCAGTCTCTGAAACACAGGAAGTCTCTCTTTACTGCAGTCTCTGAAACACAGGAAGTCTCTCTTTACTGCAGTCTCTGAAACACAGGAAGTCTCTCTTTACTGCAGTCTCTGAAACACAGGAAGTCTCTCTTTACTGCAGTCTCTGAAACACAGGAAGTCTCTCTTACTGCAGTCTCTGAAACACAGGAAGTCTCTCTTTACTGCAGTCTCTGAAACACAGGAAGTCTCTCTTTACTGCAGTCTCTGAAACACAGGAAGTCTCTCTTTACTGCAGTCTCTGAAACACAGGAAGTCTCTCTTACTGCAGTCTCTGAAACACAGGAAGTCTCTCTTTACTGCAGTCTCTGAAACACAGGAAGTCTCTCTTTACTGCAGTCTCTGAAACACAGGAAGTCTCTCTTTACTGCAGTCTCTGAAACACAGGAAGTCTCTCTTTACTGCAGTCTCTGAAACACAGGAGTCTCTCTTTACTGCAGTCTCTGAAACACAGGGAAGTCTCTTTACTGCAGTCTCTGAAACACAGGGAGTCTCTCTTTACTGCAGTCTCTGAAACACAGGAAGTCTCTTTACTGCAGTCTCTGAAACACAGGAGTCTCTCTTTACTGCAGTCTCTGAAACACAGGAAGTCTCTCTTTACTGCAGTCTCTGAAACACAGGAAGTCTCTCTTTACTGCAGTCTCTGAAACACAGGAAGTCTCTCTTTACTGCAGTCTCTGAAACACAGGAAGTCTCTTTACTGCAGTCTCTGAAACACAGGAAGTCTCTCTTTACTGCAGTCTCTGAAACACAGGAGTCTCTCTTTACTGCAGTCTCTGAAACACAGGAAGTCTCTTTACTGCAGTCTCTGAAACACAGGAAGTCTCTCTTTACTGCAGTCTCTGAAACACAGGAAGTCTCTCTTTACTGCAGTCTCTGAAACACAGGAAGTCTCTCTTTACTGCAGTCTCTGAAACACAGGAAGTCTCTTTACTGCAGTCTCTGAAACACAGGAAGTCTCTCTTTACTGCAGTCTCTGAAACACAGGAAGTCTCTCTTTACTGCAGTCTCTGAAACACAGGAAGTCTCTCTTTACTGCAGTCTCTGAAACACAGGAAGTCTCTCTTTACTGCAGTCTCTGAAACACAGGAAGTCTCTCTTTACTGCAGTCTCTGAAACACAGGAAGTCTCTCTTTACTGCAGTCTCTGAAACACAGGAAGTCTCTCTTTACTGCAGTCTCTGAAACACAGGAAGTCTCTTTACTGCAGTCTCTGAAACACAGGAGTCTCTCTTTACTGCAGTCTCTGAAACACAGGGAGTCTCTCTTTACTGCAGTCTCTGAAACACAGGAGTCTCTCTTTACTGCAGTCTCTGAAACACAGGAAGTCTCTTTACTGCAGTCTCTGAAACACAGGAAGTCTCTCTTTACTGCAGTCTCTGAAACACAGGAAGTCTCTTTACTGCAGTCTCTGAAACACAGGAAGTCTCTTTACTGCAGTCTCTGAAACACAGGAAGTCTCTTTACTGCAGTCTCTGAAACACAGGAGTCTCTCTTTACTGCAGTCTCTGAAACACAGGGAGTCTCTCTTTACTGCAGTCTCTGAAACACAGGAAGTCTCTCTTTACTGCAGTCTCTGAAACACAGGAAGTCTCTCTTTACTGCAGTCTCTGAAACACAGGAAGTCTCTCTTTACTGCAGTCTCTGAAACACAGGAAGTCTCTCTTTACTGCAGTCTCTGAAACACAGGAAGTCTCTCTTTACTGCAGTCTCTGAAACACAGGGAGTCTCTCTTTACTGCAGTCTCTGAAACACAGGAGTCTCTCTTTACTGCAGTCTCTGAAACACAGGAGTCTCTCTTTACTGCAGTCTCTGAAACACAGGAAGTCTCTCTTTACTGCAGTCTCTGAAACACAGGAAGTCTCTTTACTGCAGTCTCTGAAACACAGGGAGTCTCTCTTTACTGCAGTCTCTGAAACACAGGAAGTCTCTCTTTACTGCAGTCTCTGAAACACAGGAAGTCTCTCTTTACTGCAGTCTCTGAAACACAGGAAGTCTCTCTTACTGCAGTCTCTGAAACACAGGAAGTCTCTCTTACTGCAGTCTCTGAAACACAGGAGTCTCTCTTTACTGCAGTCTCTGAAACACAGGGAGTCTCTCTTTACTGCAGTCTCTGAAACACAGGGAGTCTCTCTTACTGCAGTCTCTGAAACACAGGAAGTCTCTTTACTGCAGTCTCTGAAACACAGGAAGTCTCTCTTTACTGCAGTCTCTGAAACACAGGAAGTCTCTCTTTACTGCAGTCTCTGAAACACAGGAAGTCTCTCTTTACTGCAGTCTCTGAAACACAGGAAGTCCTCTTTACTGCAGTCTCTGAAACACAGGAAGTCTCTCTTTACTGCAGTCTCTGAAACACAGGAAGTCTCTCTTTACTGCAGTCTCTGAAACACAGGAAGTCTCTTTACTGCAGTCTCTGAAACACAGGAAGTCTCTCTTTACTGCAGTCTCTGAAACACAGGAAGTCTCTTTACTGCAGTCTCTGAAACACAGGAAGTCTCTCTTTACTGCAGTCTCTGAAACACAGGAAGTCTCTCTTACTGCAGTCTCTGAAACACAGGAGTCTCTCTTTACTGCAGTCTCTGAAACACAGGAAGTCTCTCTTTACTGCAGTCTCTGAAACACAGGAAGTCTCTTTACTGCAGTCTCTGAAACACAGGAAGTCTCTCTTTACTGCAGTCTCTGAAACACAGGAAGTCTCTCTTACTGCAGTCTCTGAAACACAGGAAGTCTCTCTTTACTGCAGTCTCTGAAACACAGGAAGTCTCTCTTTACTGCAGTCTCTGAAACACAGGGAAGTCTCTCTTTACTGCAGTCTCTGAAACACAGGAAGTCTCTCTTTACTGCAGTCTCTGAAACACAGGAAGTCTCTCTTTACTGCAGTCTCTGAAACACAGGAAGTCTCTCTTTACTGCAGTCTCTGAAACACAGGAAGTCTCTCTTTACTGCAGTCTCTGAAACACAGGAAGTCTCTCTTTACTGCAGTCTCTGAAACACAGGAAGTCTCTCTTTACTGCAGTCTCTGAAACACAGGAAGTCTCTCTTTACTGCAGTCTCTGAAACACAGGAAGTCTCTCTTTACTGCAGTCTCTGAAACACAGGAAGTCTCTTTACTGCAGTCTCTGAAACACAGGAAGTCTCTCTTTACTGCAGTCTCTGAAACACAGGAAGTCTCTCTTTACTGCAGTCTCTGAAACACAGGAAGTCTCTCTTTACTGCAGTCTCTGAAACACAGGAAGTCTCTCTTTACTGCAGTCTCTGAAACACAGGGAAGTCTCTCTTTACTGCAGTCTCTGAAACACAGGAAGTCTCTCTTTACTGCAGTCTCTGAAACACAGGAAGTCTCTCTTTACTGCAGTCTCTGAAACACAGGGAGTCTCTCTTTACTGCAGTCTCTGAAACACAGGAAGTCTCTCTTTACTGCAGTCTCTGAAACACAGGAAGTCTCTCTTTACTGCAGTCTCTGAAACACAGGGAGTCTCTCTTTACTGCAGTCTCTGAAACACAGGAAGTCTCTCTTTACTGCAGTCTCTGAAACACAGGAAGTCTCTCTTTACTGCAGTCTCTGAAACACAGGAAGTCTCTCTTTACTGCAGTCTCTGAAACACAGGGAGTCTCTCTTACTGCAGTCTCTGAAACACAGGAAGTCTCTCTTTACTGCAGTCTCTGAAACACAGGAGTCTCTTACTGCAGTCTCTGAAACACAGGGAGTCTCTCTTTACTGCAGTCTCTGAAACACAGGAAGTCTCTCTTACTGCAGTCTCTGAAACACAGGAAGTCTCTCTTTACTGCAGTCTCTGAAACACAGGAAGTCTCTCTTTACTGCAGTCTCTGAAACACAGGAAGTCTCTCTTTACTGCAGTCTCTGAAACACAGGGAGTCTCTCTTTACTGCAGTCTCTGAAACACAGGAAGTCTCTCTTTACTGCAGTCTCTGAAACACAGGAAGTCTCTCTTTACTGCAGTCTCTGAAACACAGGAAGTCTCTCTTTACTGCAGTCTCTGAAACACAGGAAGTCTCTCTTTACTGCAGTCTCTGAAACACAGGAAGTCTCTTTACTGCAGTCTCTGAAACACAGGAAGTCTCTCTTACTGCAGTCTCTGAAACACAGGGAGTCTCTCTTTACTGCAGTCTCTGAAACACAGGAAGTCTCTCTTTACTGCAGTCTCTGAAACACAGGAAGTCTCTCTTTACTGCAGTCTCTGAAACACAGGAGTCTCTCTTTACTGCAGTCTCTGAAACACAGGAAGTCTCTCTTTACTGCAGTCTCTGAAACACAGGAAGTCTCTCTTTACTGCAGTCTCTGAAACACAGGAAGTCTCTCTTTACTGCAGTCTCTGAAACACAGGAAGTCTCTCTTTACTGCAGTCTCTGAAACACAGGAAGTCTCTCTTTACTGCAGTCTCTGAAACACAGGAAGTCTCTCTTTACTGCAGTCTCTGAAACACAGGGAGTCTCTCTTTACTGCAGTCTCTGAAACACAGGAAGTCTCTTTACTGCAGTCTCTGAAACACAGGAAGTCTCTCTTTACTGCAGTCTCTGAAACACAGGAGTCTCTCTTTACTGCAGTCTCTGAAACACAGGAAGTCTCTCTTTACTGCAGTCTCTGAAACACAGGAAGTCTCTCTTTACTGCAGTCTCTGAAACACAGGAAGTCTCTCTTTACTGCAGTCTCTGAAACACAGGGAGTCTCTCTTTACTGCAGTCTCTGAAACACAGGAAGTCTCTCTTTACTGCAGTCTCTGAAACACAGGAAGTCTCTCTTTACTGCAGTCTCTGAAACACAGGAAGTCTCTCTTTACTGCAGTCTCTGAAACACAGGAAGTCTCTCTTTACTGCAGTCTCTGAAACACAGGGAGTCTCTCTTTACTGCAGTCTCTGAAACACAGGAAGTCTCTCTTTACTGCAGTCTCTGAAACACAGGAAGTCTCTCTTTACTGCAGTCTCTGAAACACAGGAAGTCTCTCTTACTGCAGTCTCTGAAACACAGGGAAGTCTCTTTACTGCAGTCTCTGAAACACAGGAAGTCTCTCTTTACTGCAGTCTCTGAAACACAGGGAGTCTCTCTTTACTGCAGTCTCTGAAACACAGGAAGTCTCTCTTTACTGCAGTCTCTGAAACACAGGAAGTCTCTCTTTACTGCAGTCTCTGAAACACAGGAAGTCTCTCTTTACTGCAGTCTCTGAAACACAGGAAGTCTCTCTTACTGCAGTCTCTGAAACACAGGAAGTCTCTCTTTACTGCAGTCTCTGAAACACAGGAAGTCTCTCTTTACTGCAGTCTCTGAAACACAGGAGTCTCTCTTTACTGCAGTCTCTGAAACACAGGAAGTCTCTCTTTACTGCAGTCTCTGAAACACAGGAAGTCTCTCTTTACTGCAGTCTCTGAAACACAGGAAGTCTCTTTACTGCAGTCTCTGAAACACAGGAAGTCTCTCTTTACTGCAGTCTCTGAAACACAGGAGTCTCTCTTTACTGCAGTCTCTGAAACACAGGAAGTCTCTCTTTACTGCAGTCTCTGAAACACAGGAAGTCTCTCTTTACTGCAGTCTCTGAAACACAGGGAAGTCTCTCTTTACTGCAGTCTCTGAAACACAGGAAGTCTCTCTTTACTGCAGTCTCTGAAACACAGGAAGTCTCTCTTTACTGCAGTCTCTGAAACACAGGAAGTCTCTCTTTACTGCAGTCTCTGAAACACAGGGAGTCTCTCTTACTGCAGTCTCTGAAACACAGGAAGTCTCTCTTACTGCAGTCTCTGAAACACAGGAAGTCTCTCTTTACTGCAGTCTCTGAAACACAGGAAGTCTCTTTACTGCAGTCTCTGAAACACAGGAAGTCTCTCTTTACTGCAGTCTCTGAAACACAGGGAGTCTCTTTACTGCAGTCTCTGAAACACAGGAAGTCTCTCTTTACTGCAGTCTCTGAACACAGGGAAGTCTCTCTTTACTGCAGTCTCTGAAACACAGGAAGTCTCTCTTACTGCAGTCTCTGAAACACAGGAGTCTCTCTTTACTGCAGTCTCTGAAACACAGGAAGTCTCTCTTTACTGCAGTCTCTGAAACACAGGAAGTCTCTTTACTGCAGTCTCTGAAACACAGGAAGTCTCTTTACTGCAGTCTCTGAAACACAGGAAGTCTCTCTTTACTGCAGTCTCTGAAACACAGGAAGTCTCTCTTTACTGCAGTCTCTGAAACACAGGAGTCTCTCTTTACTGCAGTCTCTGAAACACAGGAAGTCTCTCTTTACTGCAGTCTCTGAAACACAGGAAGTCTCTTTACTGCAGTCTCTGAAACACAGGAAGTCTCTCTTTACTGCAGTCTCTGAAACACAGGAAGTCTCTCTTTACTGCAGTCTCTGAAACACAGGAAGTCTCTTTACTGCAGTCTCTGAAACACAGGGAGTCTCTCTTTACTGCAGTCTCTGAAACACAGGAAGTCTCTCTTTACTGCAGTCTCTGAAACACAGGAAGTCTCTCTTACTGCAGTCTCTGAAACACAGGAAGTCTCTTTACTGCAGTCTCTGAAACACAGGAAGTCTCTCTTTACTGCAGTCTCTGAAACACAGGAAGTCCTCTTTACTGCAGTCTCTGAAACACAGGAAGTCTCTCTTTACTGCAGTCTCTGAAACACAGGAAGTCTCTTACTGCAGTCTCTGAAACACAGGAAGTCTCTTTACTGCAGTCTCTGAAACACAGGAAGTCTCTCTTTACTGCAGTCTCTGAAACACAGGAAGTCTCTCTTTACTGCAGTCTCTGAAACACAGGAAGTCTCTTTACTGCAGTCTCTGAAACACAGGAGTCTCTTTACTGCAGTCTCTGAAACACAGGAAGTCTCTTTACTGCAGTCTCTGAAACACAGGAAGTCTCTCTTTACTGCAGTCTCTGAAACACAGGAGTCTCTCTTTACTGCAGTCTCTGAAACACAGGAAGTCTCTCTTTACTGCAGTCTCTGAAACACAGGAAGTCTCTTTACTGCAGTCTCTGAAACACAGGAAGTCTCTCTTTACTGCAGTCTCTGAAACACAGGAAGTCTCTCTTTACTGCAGTCTCTGAAACACAGGAAGTCTCTCTTTACTGCAGTCTCTGAAACACAGGAGTCTCTCTTTACTGCAGTCTCTGAAACACAGGAAGTCTCTCTTTACTGCAGTCTCTGAAACACAGGAAGTCTCTCTTTACTGCAGTCTCTGAAACACAGGAGTCTCTCTTTACTGCAGTCTCTGAAACACAGGGAGTCTCTCTTTACTGCAGTCTCTGAAACACAGGAAGTCTCTCTTACTGCAGTCTCTGAAACACAGGAAGTCTCTCTTTACTGCAGTCTCTGAAACACAGGAAGTCTCTTTACTGCAGTCTCTGAAACACAGGAAGTCTCTCTTTACTGCAGTCTCTGAAACACAGGAAGTCCTCTTTACTGCAGTCTCTGAAACACAGGAAGTCTCTTTACTGCAGTCTCTGAAACACAGGAAGTCTCTCTTTACTGCAGTCTCTGAAACACAGGAGTCTCTCTTTACTGCAGTCTCTGAAACACAGGAAGTCTCTCTTTACTGCAGTCTCTGAAACACAGGAAGTCTCTCTTTACTGCAGTCTCTTGAAACACAGGAAGTCTCTCTTTAACATGCAGTCTCTGAAACACAGAAGTCTCTATTACTGTACAGTCTCTGAAACACAGAAGTCTCTCTTACTGCAAGTCTCTGAAAACAGATGTCTTTTACTGCAGTCTCTGAAACACAGGAAGTCTCTTTACTGCAGTCTCTGAAACACAGGTTTAATCATAGTATATGAAGCACAGTAACTACTTACACTCCTGATTGAGCTTGGCGTGGCGCTTGTTTGGCTGAATCTTGTGTGTACGGGCTGATGGCCCCGTCCACACAGCAAAAAAAACCCGTCGGTACTCGTCCGCTCCGGGAGTGGCCCAAAAAACCCCTTTTTAGGCCTCCCACATTCCCCGGCCCAAACTGTAAATCAGGGGTTCTAATTCTTTTTCAGCCGGGCCCCTTACCAGGGCCCCTTACCCGGGGCCCTTAAAAGGGGAATACACCAGGGACCCTTACCCCCGGACCCTTACCCCAGGGCCCTTACCCCAGGGACCCTTAAAGATGGAAAAAACCCCCAGGGACCCTTAAAAGATGGGATCACCAGGGGGCCCCATACACGGGGCCCCCTTACCCAGGGCCCCTTCACCGGGGACCTTTACCCGGGCCCCTTACACAGGGCCCCTTACCCAGGCCCCTTATAGTAAAAAATACACCAGGCCCTTCAAAGGGGACAAACCCCGGGACCTTAACCAGGGATCTTACAAGATGGGGAAATACACAGGGCCCCTTACACCAGGGCCCCTTACAGTAGGGAATACACAGGGCCCTTAAAGATGGGGATACCCGGGGGCCCCTACACCGGGACCCTTAACCAGGGCCCTTACACCAGGGACCTTTACACCGGGCCCTTACCCGGGGGACCTTCACCAGGACCCCTTAAAGTGGGAAACCCCGGGGGACCTTAAAAGATAGGGATACACCGGGCCCTTACAGTAGGGACTACACCGGGACCTTCCCCAGGGACTTTAAAAGATAGGGAATACCCCAGGGACCTTCCCCAGGGCCCCTTAAAAGTGGGGAAATACACCAGGGCCCTTTCAAGATGGGACTACCCCCGGGCCCCAACGGGGCTTTAAAGAGGGGGGACTACACCAGGGCCCCTTACACCAGGGACCTTAAAGATGGGAATACACCAGGGCCCTTAAAGATGGGGGACTACACGGGCCCCTTACCCAGGGCCCTTACAAGTGGGGGAAATCACCAGGGACCCTTACAAGATAGGGACTCACAGGGACCCTTACGCCGGGGACCTTACAGAAGGGGAAATACACCAGGGACCCTTACAAGATAGGGAATACACCAGCGACCCTTACAAGATAGGGACTACACCAGGGACCCTTACGCCAGGGACCCTTACAAGATAGGGAATACACCAGGGACCCTTACGCCAGGGACCCTTACACCAGGGACCCCTTACAGATAGGGACTACACCAGGGACCCTTACACCAGGACCCTTACAAGATAGGGAATACACCAGGGACCCTTACACCAGGACCCTTACAAGATAGGGACTACACCAGGACCCTTACACCAGGGACCCTTACACCAGGACCCTTACACCAGGGACCCTTACACCAGGGACCTTTACAAGATAGGGAATACACCAGGGACCCTTACACCAGGGACCCTTACACCAGGGACCCTTACACCAGGACCCTTACAAGATAGGAAATACACCAGGGACCCTTACAAGATAGGGACTACACCAGGGACCCTTACAAGATAGGGACTACACCAGGGACCCTTACACCAGGGACTCTTACAAGATAGGGAATACACCAGGGACCCTTACACCAGGGACCCTTACAAGATAGGGAATACACCAGGGACCCTTACAAGATAGGGACTACACCAGGGACCCTTACACCAGGGACTCTTACAAGATAGGGACTACACCAGGGACCCTTTCACCAGGGACCCTTACAAGATAGGGAATACACCAGGGACCCTTACAAGATAGGGAATACACCAGGGACCCTTACAAGATAGGGAATACACCAGGGACCCTTACAAGATAGGGAATACACCAGGGACCCTTACAAGATAGGAATACACCAGGGACCCTTACAAGATAGGGAATACACCAGCGACCCTTACAAGATAGGGACTACACCAGGGACCCTTACGCCAGGGACCCTTACAAGATAGGGAATACACCAGGGACCCCTTACAAGATAGGGAATACACCAGGGACCCTTACGCCAGGGACCCTTACACCAGGGACCCTTACAAGATAGGGACTACACCAGGGACCCTTACAAGATAGGGACTACACCAGGGACCCTTACAAGATAGGGACTACACCAGGGACCCTTACGCCAGGGACCCTTACACCAGGGACCCTTACAAGATAGGGACTACACCGGGACCCTTACGCTAGGGACCCTTACACCAGGGACCCTTACAAGATAGAGACTACACCAGGGACCCTTACAAGATAGGGACTACACCTGGGACCCTTACACCAGGGACCCTTACAAGATAGGGACTACACCAGGGACCCTTACGCCAGGGGACCCTTACACCAGGGACCCTTACAAGATAGGGAATACACCAGGGACCCTTACAAGATAGGGACTACACCAGGGACCCTTACAAGATAGGGACTACACCAGGGACCCTTACACCAGGGACCCTTACAAGATAGGGACTACACCAGGGACCATTACAAGATAGGGACTACACCAGGGACCCTTACAAGATAGGAATACACCAGGGACCCTTACACCAGGGACCTTTACAAGATAGGGAATACACCAGGGACCCTTACACCAGGGACCCTTACACCAGCGACCCTTACACCAGGGACCCTTACAAGATAGGGACTACACCAGGGACCCTTACAAGATAGGGACTACACCAGGGACCCTTACAAGATAGGGAATACACCAGGGACCCTTACACCAGGGACCTTTACAAGATAGGGAATACACCAGGGACCCTTACACCAGGGACCCTTACACCAGCGACCCTTACACCAGGGACCCTTACAAGATAGGGACTACACCAGGGACCCTTACAAGATAGGGACTACACCAGGGACCCTTGCAAGATAGGGAATACACCAGGGACCCTTACACCAGGGACCCTTACAAGATAGGGAATACACCAGGGACCCTTACACCAGGGACCCTTACACCAGGGACCCTTACACCAGCGACCCTTACACCAGGGACCCTTACAAGATAGGGAATACACCAGGGACCCTTGCACCAGGGACCTTTACAAGATAGGGAATACACCAGGGACCCTTACACCAGGGACCCTTACACCAGGGACCTCTTACAAGATAGGGAATACACCAGGGACCCTTGCACCAGGGACCCTTACAGATAGGGAATACACCAGGGACCCTTGCACCAGGGACCTTTACAAGATAGGGAATACACCAGGGACCCTTACACCAGGGACCCTTACACCAGGGACCCTTACAAGATAGGGAATACACCAGGGACCCTTACACCAGGGACCCTTACACCAGGGACCCTTACAAGATAGGGACTACACCAGGGACCCTTACAAGATAGGGAATACACCAGGGACCCTTACAAGATAGGGACTACACCAGGACCCTTACAAGATAGGGAATACACCAGGGACCCTTACACCAGGGACCCTTACAAGATAGGGAATACACCAGGGACCCTTACAAGATAGGGACTACACCAGGGACCCTTACAAGATAGGGAATACACCAGGGACCTTACACCAGGGACCCTTACAAGATAGGGAATACACCAGGGACCCTTGCACCAGGGACCCTTACAAGATAGGGACTACACAAGGGACCTTTACAATATAGGGAATACACCAGGGACCCTTACAAGATAGGGACTACACCAGGGACCGTTACACCAGAGACCCTTACACCAGGGACCCTTACAAGATAGGGAATACACCAGGGACCCTTACAAGATAGGGTTAAATGAATGAATCTGAAAACTGTCCACGGACCCACTTTGAGAACCACTGCTGTAAATATATAGAGATAATCAACAGAAGACCACCAGCGCACCAGAACACGGTGTGGATCTGAGCGAGAGGAACCACAGTCTGCAGTTCTCATCCCATCGGAGGAACCTCGGACTTCTGGCCCTGAGGAATGTCTGACTTCGGAGGTCTGGCCCTGAGGAACTTCAGACCTCGGACCTCTGGCCCTGAGGAACTTCTTACTTCTGACCTGTGGCTCTGAGGAACCCCGGACCTCTGGCCCTGAGGAACTTCAGACCTCGGACTTCTGGCCCTGAGGAACCCCAGACCTCTGGCCCTGAGGAACCTCTTACTTCTGATATCTGGACCTGAGGAACCTTTGACTTCTGACCTTTGGCCACCGGCTGCCATGAAACTATTGAGCTGTAATGAATTTGGATCAGAACTTCAGAGAAACACCTACAGAGTCCAGGGAAATTACCGGGTCTATGTCTGACCGGTCCTTCCCCATTCATCAGGGAAATCTTTAGGGTGAGGGGTTCTCTTAAGGGTCCCTGGTTCTCTTGAGGGTCCTAGTTCTCTTTAGGGTAAGGGGTTCTCTTTAGCGTCCCTGGTTCTCTTTAGGGACCCTGGTTCTCTTTAGGGTGAGGGGTTCTCTTTAGGGTCCCTGGTTCTCTTTAGGGTGTGGGGTTCTCTTTAGGGTCCCTGGTTCTCTTTAGGGTCCCTGGTTCTCTTTAGGGTGAGCGGTTCTTTGTAGGGTCCCTGGTTCTCTTTAGGGTGAAGGGTTCTTTTTAGGGTCCCTGGTTCTCTTTAGGGTCCCTGGTTCTCTCTAGGGTCACTGGTTCTCTTTAGGGTGAGCGGTTCTTTTTAGGGTCCCTGGTTCTCTTTAGGGTGAAGGGTTCTTTTTAGGGTCCCTGGTTCTCTTTAGGGTGAAGGGTTCTTTTTAGGGTCCCTGGTTCTCTTTAGGGTGAAGGGTTCTTTTTAGGTTCCCTGGTTCTCTTTAGGGTGAAGGGTTCTTTTTAGGGTCCCTGGTTCTCTTTAGGGTGAAGGGTTCTTTTTAGGTTCCCTGGTTCTCTTTAGGGTGAAGGGTTCTTTTTAGGGTCCCTGGTTCTCTTTAGGGTGAAGGGTTCTTTTTAGGGTCCCTGGTTCTCTTTAGGGTGAAGGGTTCTTTTTAGGGTCCCTGGTTCTCTTTAGGGTCACAATTTATGGATTACGGTTCTCTTTAAGGTAAATGCTTCATGAGTAAGGCTTCTCTTCAGGGTAAGGGGTTCTCTTTAGGGTCACTGGTTCTCTTTAGGGTCACTGGTTCTCTTTAGGGTCACTGGTTCTCTTCAGGGTTCTCTAAGATCGTACCTCGGAGGTGGAAGTAGTTCTGGTGGTTTGCGACGGCCTGCTCGTAGGTCTCTTGAGAACACAGTCGGACTCCGTTCGGAAACAGAATGTTCCTCTTCCTGCGACTCAGAGCAACAGGTCGTCTGTACAGAAACTGATCCAGCTCCATGGCCTTGTGCAGAGAACCGCTTCCGGGATCCTCCAGATCCAGAGTCCCATCTGGAGAACCATCTGTGGGGAACCAAAGGTTAGAAATACCACAGGCTCTTCAGGGTAGGAAATAAAACAGGAGTTCAGCAATGGTCGTTACGTTAGTTAGCATCGTATGTTAGGACGTAATAACACGCTTAAATAACACGTTAGTTATTAGCAGTACGTAAATGATAGCATCATGTTAGCTTTAAGTAGCATGATAGTCATTCAAATGCGGCAGTATAAGCGGTACGGTAGTTATATTCTTCGTTAGCTGTGAGTCATATATCTGAGGATGCTAACAATCTGATCAGCTGACAGTCCCCTGAACTCGGTAAGTTGAGGCATGAGGGTTTTAGGGTCTCCTCCACGCTAAGCTCTGAACTTCTGGCTGAGCAACGGACCAATCACACATTGCGTCAGATTAAATAACGCGGTCTGTGATTGGCTGAGACAAACTTTCTAATGACTCTTTACATATATTCAATATAAAATACAGGAATCTTTGACCTGTTAGTGGTCAATTCCAGCCTATAGTCTCAGGTTCTTCCCTCTAAAACTACCTGTATTTTGAACACCTCCATACCAGCAGTATGTAAAGCTGGGTTTAGCCCCCCTGTACTGGTGGTACTACCTGAGAGGGGGGTCTGAATACTTCTATAGTAGTAAAAATAATAAAGTACCTGTATCTGTGAGTATGGTCCCACCCAGCATTAGCATTAGCACCCCGAGCATCCACAGCACCGTCCTCCCGACACGTCCGGACTCCATGTCTGAGCGAGCAGAGTCCTCCTCCTACTCGAGGGAAGCTGGGGGTGGGGCGGGGGGGGCAGGTGAGCAGATGGAGGTATAATCCACTTTGTTAAGCTGCTGGGACGAGTGGCAGGCTGCAGAGCTTACAGGAATCAAAGCAGCGGCAGGCTAATGCTCAGGTTAGAGCTGCAGGTGTGTTAACGACCCACAATGCACCTGAGCTGCAGGTGGTGAGCCCCCTCACTCACCCTATACACAAACAGGTAGCGCAGGGTCTGACACATGCTACTGCTAATGCTAGTGATATGATAAATAACAATACATTGATAAACAACAGTAACATGGTAAACAACAACAGTGAGATGGTAAACAACAACAGTGAGATGGTAAACAACAACAGTGAGATGGTAAACAACAGTAACATGGTAAAACAACAACAGTGAAATGGTAAACAACAGTAAGATGGTAAACAACAACAGTGAGATGGTAAACAACAACAGTGAGATGGTGAACAACAACAGTGAGATGGTAAACAACAGTAACATGGTAAACAACAGTAACATGGTAAACAACAGTAACATGGTAAACAACAGTAACATGGTAAACAACAGTAACATGGTAAACAACAACAGTGAGATGGTAAACAACAACAGTGACATGGTAAACAACAATAAGTTGGTAAATAACAACAATAAGTTGGTAAATAACAACAATAAGATGATAAACAACAATAAGATGGTAAACAACAATAAGATGGTAAACAACAACAGTAAGATGGTAAACAACAACAGTGAAATCATAAACAACAATAAGATGGTAAATAACAACAATAAGTTGGTAAACAACAACAGTGAAATCATAAACAACAATAAGATGGTAAATAACAACAATAAGTTGGTAAATAACAACAATAAGATGGTAAACAACAACAATAAGATGGTAAACAACAACAGTAAGATGGTAAACAACAACAGTGAAATCATAAACAACAATAAGATGGTAAACAACAACAGTAAGATGGTAAACAACAACAGTGAAATCATAAACAACAATAAGATGGTAAATAACAACAATAAGATGGTAAATAACAATAAGTTGGTAAATAACAACAATAAGCTGGTAAATAACAACAATAAGATGGTAAATAACAACAATAAGCTGGTAAATAACAACAATAAGATGGTAAATAACAACAATAAGTTGGTAAATAACAACAATAAGCTGGTAAATAACAACAATAAGATGGTAAATAACAACAATAAGTTGGTAAATAACAACAATAAGATGGTAAATAACAACAATAAGATGGTAAATAACAACAATAAGTTGGTAAATAACAACAATAAGATGGTAAACAATAAGTTGGTAAATAACAAAAATAAGATGGTAAACAACAACAATAAGTTGGTAAATAACAACAATAAGATGGTAAACAACAACAATAAGATGGTAAACAACAACAGTAAGATGGTAAACAACAACAGTGAAATCATAAACAACAATAAGATGGTAAATAACAACAATAAGATGGTAAATAACAATAAGTTGGTAAATAACAACAATAAGCTGGTAAATAACAACAATAAGATGGTAAATAACAACAATAAGCTGGTAAATAACAACAATAAGATGGTAAATAACAACAATAAGTTGGTAAATAACAACAATAAGCTGGTAAATAACAACAATAAGATGGTAAATAACAACAATAAGTTGGTAAATAACAACAATAAGATGGTAAATAACAACAATAAGATGGTAAATAACAACAATAAGTTGGTAAATAACAACAATAAGATGGTAAACAACAACAATAAGTTGGTAAATAACAAAAATAAGATGGTAAACAACAACAGTAGGATAACATTATATCCGAGTATGACAGAATATTACCTGATCCAGCAGGGTTCAGGGTGGGTCAAACCAGGGGTAAGGGTCCAGTCCAGGTTCCTGTTGGGGTGCAGTCCAGCACACAGTGGGGTCCAGTCAGTGTCCAGTGGGAGGAGTCACAGTCCAGGAGGTGGTGTTGTTGGGGTCTAGTTGGGGTCCAGTTGGGGTGCAGTTGGGGTCCAGTCAGGGTCTAAAGTGGATTCATTAGGGGTGCAGTAGAAGGCCAGTTGGGGCGACTGTGGGCCCGCTGGGGTCCAGTGGGTCAAGGTGAGACAGGTGGTCGTTACGGTGGACTGATCTGAGGATTACCTGAACCTCTCGAGGTCTCGTTAAGTTTCTAGAGGTCAGAGAGGAGAAACTGG